>NC_057814.1:239740424-239802171 GCF_018294505.1 Triticum aestivum | reverse complement strand
CGCAGGCGGTGGCGGCGTGTGCGGCTGCGGCGGCGGGTGGCGGGGTGCCGCGGCTGAGGAGAGAGGGGCCGGGGCGGCGCCTTATAAAGGCCGGGGGCGAGGCGGCGGCCCCGTCCGACTTGGAGGAGGGGTCGGGCGGCGCGGGGCGGGGCATGCTCGGACTCCTCCGGAGTCCGACGGCGTCACGGCGGCGCGGCGCGAGGAAGGCGGTGGCGGCCTGCTGGGCCAAGGCCCGGCCCAGCTGGGCCGACCCGGTTGGGTCGCGCACAGTTCTTTTTGTTTTTAAATTTCGCTGAAATGAAAAAAATCCAAAATAAAAATAAAAATCCTAAAATCCCCAAAACAATTTTCACGGTCCTCTACTAATATTTAGGACAACATGAGCATTTTTCTGGGCTAAAAATACAATTTTTAAAAATGCAATTTTTTCCTAATTTACTCAAATAAAATCTCAGATAAAATTCGAATAACACAATATTTTTATTTAAAATTAAATTTCCATTATTTCCTCTATTTTGTTATCTTCTCTCATTATTTTATTTATTTCCAAAATAATCAGAAAAAATAATTTCAAATAAAAATCACTTTGATCCAAATTACTAATTTTGAAGAATTCAAAAATGGATTTTTATGAAGGGATTTTTATTTCTGTGCCCATGGTTCCTTAGCTCTATTCATTCATCCCCACTCTGTTAACTTTTGCTCACTTTTCCCCACTCCCTTGCCCGAAACCCTCATAACAGGTTATAACGGACGTTGGCATCGGGTCAATGCCTTTGACCGTTAGCTGAAGAGTGGGGCCGCGTATACGTGGGCGCATGCGAGACCGCGGTCGTGGGGTAGCACATGTCCATGGACAGGCCCGAAACGTCCCATCATATAAAGAGGGCAACTACCTCCATCGCCCCTACCATTTTCCCCCAAATCCCCTCCCTGCCGCATCGTCTTCCTCTCCCCCACCGACGTCGTCTCGCTCTCCTCCACTGCCTCCACAGCACCGTCTCGCTCTCCCCCACCGCATCCTCTTCCTCACCTTCATCGTCTCCCCCTGTCAGATGGCTGACGCTCGTGGCGACGCCGGTGCAGCGGCCAGAGATGTGGTGGAGCTGCAGGGTCCAGGCGTGGTGACCGCGGATGTCGGCGGCGTCCACGGCGGTGCGGAGAAACTCGCAACCGTTGCGGATGTGGCGGGCTTCGCCTCATCGATGCAGAAGGTGAAGGCGCCGAGCGGCACAGTCCATCCAGATGCCCCCGTTGCGCCGCCTGCCATTGAGGAGCAGGTATTTGCACTTGCTTAGCTTGTAGAGTTAATTACTCCCTAGTTGCATTGGTTAGATTGTGATTCATACAGTAGTTCAGATGGTTAGAGTAGTTGGTTTGACGGATGGGCCGAGGTTTTCTGTAGGGTATGGGTTGGGGGGACGGGGGTTTTTGGACTAGGGTTTGTTGGATAAATTCTTTGCAAAATGCTATGTTGTGAACTATGATTTTAGGTGCTGCAATGATTGGGGTTTTTAGATTTGGATAAATTCGTTGCAAAAATGCTAGATGTTGTGAACAGATTGGGGTTTTTTTAATGCTATGATGCTTATTATATTTGTTTTTAGTGCTCACAGATTGGGGTTTTTTAATGCTACTCAGATTCGTTGCCTTAGATTGGGTCCCTATTAGATTTGTTTTTGAATGCTACTCAGATTGGGGTTTTGAATGTCATATGCCCAAATGGAATCCATTGATTAAGAAGTTATTTGATTCATTAGTATATAAATTTGTCCATAATATGTAGTTATATTAGCTCTGTTCTTCAATGTGTGTGCATGACCAATGATCAATGTGTTATTTGAATGTCATATTGGGGTTTTTGATCAATGTGTGTACAAATCTAATACATTGATATACTAGTGATGGATGTGGTTTTTGAATGCAGAGCTAAGGGGCACAGAAATAAAAACCCCCACTTCTAAAACATTTCTGATATTGGGAGTATATTAGCCCTATGATCAATGTGTCATCTGTGCATATCTGAATTTTCAATTGGATACTAGTGATGGATGTAATTGTATATTCAGGAGGATGATGGTTGGTGGGGGGAGAGGAAGCTGGCCGACTACGACCCATACGAGGGGACGTTTAGTGACGATTCTGAATATGAGGTAAGCCTATCCCTTGTTCATTTAGTTCCTTTGACATGATGTACATGAATCTATAATGTATTAATGCAATTCATTCATGTGTGCAGTATGATTCTGGAGATGATGTG
Source organism: Triticum aestivum (assembly GCF_018294505.1). Lineage (NCBI taxonomy): Eukaryota > Viridiplantae > Streptophyta > Magnoliopsida > Poales > Poaceae > Triticum > Triticum aestivum. The sequence continues at coordinate 239,799,911 of NC_057814.1, read as the reverse complement.
TACAATGGCAAGGTCGCGTCCTTCACAGCCAAGGAGGTGGAGAAGATCAAGGCCAAGGGAGTTGCTTCCTTCTACAACCGCAAGCTCAAGAAGTGGCACTGCCCCTACTGCACCACCAAGCCAAAGCCCAAGGATGGCCGCTTCGATCACCTTCTGTCTCATGCAGAGGATGTAGCGATCCGCGGGGAGGACTACATGATCAGGGGGCAACATGCTGCGCTCGCGAAGGCCCTGACTCCGGCATGAAGTGATGTGATGATGTGATGCTGTGATGGTGTGAACTGAATCTTAATCTTTTGGGTACTTAGGGTCCGGTTACTTTTGGAAACTTAATGTGGCTGTTTATGGTGTGAACTGAATCTATGGTGATGCTAGTAATGTATTCTATCTATATTTTTCTGTCCTTATATTTGCCTGTGGGTGTATGGTTAGTTCTGTTTAGATGTTGTGAATTATGGTGTGAACTGAATCTATGGTGATCACACATGTTGTTTCATTGTTGCTTCACTGATCAGACATGTTGTTTCAGTGTTGCTTCACTGATCACACATGTTGTTTCAGTGTTGCTTCACTAATCACACATGTTATTGGTCTCATGTTTATTAATCAAATCAAATGCATGCTTTTTCCCACCAGCAAATTATCTATGGATGTTTGTGTAAATTCAAGAAAATGCAAAAAAAAAACCTTGGCAAACTATCTATGTTTGTGTAGGAGATCATGTGTGCAAAATCTGAGGTGATTTAGAGGAGGTAACAAAAATTTGAATTTGAGAAATATGCTCCAAATGAGGTCGCAGGCTAGGGTAAACAACCCATTTCTAATCAAGTTTTTTTGGACCTACTCTAAATGAGCCAAATGTTTTGTATTAACACCTATTCAAACTATATAGTGTAGATTCGAAGTCTCACTATTTTTTGAATTAATGTTCATATTTTTACACTTTCTTTTGAAAAATATGCTTTAATATAAAAACTATTAAAAAGGCGTTTAAAATATGAAAATGTAAAACTAAGTTCAGATCCTTCTTATTCACTTTGAAATAAAGCTTTGGTGATTTTTTTTATTTTTTTAATTTTTTCAAAAACAGAAGGTAACCCTACCTCATCTCCTTGAACTCTATGAAATCTTGTAGGTGATAGCTCATATGTGTGAAGGTTGTCTCATGAAAATGACCATAGACCAAGTTTATGATTTTCGGTTGGTAACATGTCACATAAGACAACATTGTGCGCAGGTTTCATATTTTTTTTGATTTTTTTAAGTTAATGGTGCTCATTTGACCTCGATCGTGCCAGCTAGGGTTTTTTCATGAAAATGACCATAGACCAAGTTTAGTATTTTTCCTCGTTAGTGTGTCTTATAAAACAACAAACGGCGAAGGTTTCATATTTTTTCAATTTTTTTTAAATTAGTTATGCTCAGTCAAAGCTTTCGTAACCCCGTTGACCAGCTCAAAACCCCTCTAAATCCCGCGGGGTTTCACCTAACCCTAGCTCCGAACGTCAGCCGTCCGATCATACCCTGGCGCCAAGCGACAGCCCTCAGATGTGGTCTTATAGAAGGAATACGGTGGGCAGGCTGCGTGCAGGCTCCGGGCCGTTGGATCACAAGGACGGCTCCGCATCGTTGGATCGTGGGGCGATCCGCGAGAGGCGATCCTGTTGGTTGTGCTCGGCTGCTCGCCCACCAATGACTCCATGGAAAAAAAGATGGTGTTGGGCCGAAAAGGAAACCAAGCTCTAGTTGGGCCGTCGAATCGCGTCATTTTTTTGTGAACGTGCTGGCTCTGATTTTTGTGAATGTGTTGGCTCTGTTTTTTTTGCATCGTTTGAAATTACACAACAATTGACACTACATAGAAAATTTAGTTCTTTTTGTTCTATACAAATGTAAAATGACCAAATTTATAAGGGCTAAATTTATTTTTATCATGCAAAATGGCCACAAACTATTAAAAATGGGTCATTTTGCATTTGTATAATGGCCACAAGCCCTCTATTTCTTTTTATCATGCAAAATGACCAAAATTTTAAGGGCCAAAATTATTTTTATCATGCAAAATGGCCACAAGCTCTTCAAAAACTGTCTATTTTTGTTCATATAATATAGGGTTTGACCACGAATTCCCACGCGTGCAATTAGCTTCTTTTTCTTCTTCTTTTCAAACCACCATTTCCCACGCGTGTACACTCCCGATGCAGCGGTGGGTTTGAAAACGGGTTAGTAACTTCACATTTGACCCCGTTATTGCCATGGCCAAATAACACGTAGCACTACGGCTATTTAAGCCACCCTCTGCCTCTGCCATCCCTCATCCATCTGCCCTTCTTGCTCTTCGACCCCTTCTCCGTCTTCTGCTCCCTCAGCCATGCAGTACACCGGACTAACCTACCGCTTCCCACCCACCGTGCCGGAGAGGCTTTACCCTACCAGCGTGTACGTTGATCTCACACTATGTGTGTGGGCGATATCAAGGCTGAGGACTGCAAGGAACTTCACCGAGTTCTTCCTCGCGTCCGGCTACCACCACTTCCCGAGGGGATCTCCAACGATGTTCCGCGTCGAGGAGGTCATCCAAAACCTGGTGGTGGTTGCTCTCCTTGCCCACTTCACCAACACATTCGACGCCTTCTACCTCCTCGGCCAGGTGTTTTTGTGTGGCTTCGAGTTCATCGCTTTCACCACCCACAACAGGTTCATGGAGTACAACAACATCTTCCCCACCGCGACGCGCATGCACACTCTTCCGTACCCCATCGACAACGCCCCGGAGGAGCAGTGAAAAGGGCGCTAGGAGGAGGAGCGAGGTGGAGAAGGCAGCGGCTAGGGTTCTAAACCCTCTATCTTTTTTTAGTCTATGTTATGTTAAGTTGTAATTGAACTATGTTGGAGTTGCTATGGGCTTGTTGGCCCTTTTCTTAAATTATATTATTAAGTTTTCTATCTATTCTATTATTAAGTTCTTCCTAGTTTGAGCTATGTGATCATGCTATGGGCTTGTTGGCCCTATCTACATATTGGGACTACATATTTGTTGATTATTTTCTTAGAGAGCTCGGCTTGTTAGTAGAGTTCCCTTGTTAGTAACCACCTAGTGCATGCAAGCAAGCTTTGTTAGTAGGGATGAACGAGTACAACTAAGCAAGGGAGTGGCTCTCTTTTTTACACAAGCCACAAATATGTAGCCACCTAGCTAGAAGAGAGGAACCAGCGGCAGTGACCGTCGCTGCATCCGTGGTGGCTGGCGTGCAAGAAAGCTGCCCGGTCAGTGCATCATGGCGCACGCATCGGCGCATGCAGGCTCGGTCGGCGCATGCAGGCTCGGTCGGCGCATCGTGGGATCGTGGCATCGGCGCATGCAGGCTCAATCGACGCATGCAAGCAGGGTTTGCTAGGTGCATGCATAGCAGGCTACTGTCCTGGCGGCGCGTGCAAACGTTTTATGCAAGGGACGGCCCAACGAAACCACGGCCCAACGGTCGAACAACGACACCACCCAACACAGCCCCACTTTTTAGGTCGAACGGACGACACAGTCCAGCACGGCCCCACTAGTCAGAGTTAACGGTCAAGCCTTTGACCTGACGGCAACGTCCGTTGTGCCCAGTTATGAGGGTTTCTGGCAAGGGAGTGGGGAAAATTGAGCAAAAGTTAAGAGCGCAGGGATGAACGAGTAGAGCTAGGGAACCAGGGGCATAGATGTAAAAGTCCCTTTTATGAAAACCTCCAACTCTCTCAGATGGTCCTTGAGTTGCTTAAGGTCTCTAGGATAAAATCGTCCAAATAAAATCAATATAGAATGCAAAGAGCATGGCTGCATATGATGACCTAATGATTAACATCCAAATTGAAAATTGGGATGTTACAAACCTACCCCCCTTAAGATGAATCTCGCCCTCGAGATTCGGGTAGGCTAGAGAATAGGTGTGGGTGGTCTTTCCGGAGGTCTTCCTCTCGCTCCCAGGTGGCTTCTTCCTCGGTATGGTGGCTCTACTGAACTTTGCAAAACTTGATAACCTTGCTGCGTGTAACTCAGCTGGCAAACTCGAGAATCTTGACGGGTTTCTCCTTGTAAGTTAGGTCACTTTCCAACTGAATTGCCTCCAGGGGCACTGTATCTCTCAGAGGAATATCGGCCATCTCTGCATGGCACTTCTTCAACTGGGAAACGTGAAACACATCATGAACTCCTGACAATCCCTCGGGTAATTCCAACTTGTAGGCCACTTCTCCCATACATTCCAGAATTTGATATGGTCCTACAAATCTTGGGGCTAACTTTCCTTTAACTCCAAATCATTTAACACCTCGCAGTGGTGACACACAAAGATACGCTCTGTCTCCGATTTCATAGGCTACCTCCTTGCGTTTCGTATCGGCATAACTCTTCTGCCTGGACTGAGCTATCTTCAGTCTATCACGGATCAACTTAACCTTCTCTTCAGACTCTTTGATTAAATCTGGTCCGAACAACTAACGGTCTCCAACTTCATCCCACATCAATGGTGTCCTGCACCTCCTTCCATGTCGGGTGGTGGGTGCGACATATGCCAATGGATGGCTTATCATTGTGGGAGCCAATAAGACATCGCCGGTGCCTGGAAACGGGATGAGGCGAAGACATGCACGCCGGCGGATCTTACCCAGGTTCGGGGCTCTCCGAGGAGATAACACCCCTAGTCCTGCTCTGCGGGGTCTCCGCATGATCACTAGATCAAGGAAAGGTAGCTACAATCGCTCCTAGAGCTGTTGGGTTCAAGGGAGAAGAAGAACAAGGCTAGCTCTTGCTTCTCTCTATCTATGGTGTGTGTGCTATGCTTAGAAGCCCACCCTTTGCATGGGTGCTCCGGGGGGTTTATATAGGCCTACCCCCGGGGGTACAATGGTAATCCGGCTAGGCACTGGTCCCAGCCATCAGTGTCTACACTCGCCGGCTTCTCCGCCGGCTGTTCGGTCCCGCCGACTGGTGGGTCCCACCGGCTGCCGGCTTCTTGGTCGATAGGCCGGCCCCACCGCCTAGGGTCTTGTCGGCGGCTGCTTACTGTAGCCTCGCCTCTGATGACGAGGGCTTTGTCGAGGTCAGCGTGGCTATAGTGGGCCGCCTCGGGGGCTCTCGCTGTAGCCTTACCTCGTCTTGTCTCCTTAATGGGGCTCCTGCTTCGAGGAAGGGAGTAGCCGGCTTTTGGGGGCCGGCTACACCCCTGGCCGACTGGGGGAGGCCGGGCCGCCTTTGCGCCTCTCTCTGGCAGAAGGGGCCCGCCGCCCGCGGGCCGTACAAGAGTCGATCATGGATGACGTTGAGGCTGGCATGGCTACAGTGCCGAGCCGCACAGGAGACGGTCATCCCGTACGGCCTCCTGTGGCCACGCCTGCCTCGGGCCTCGGGGGTAGTGGGCCGCACTGTGGCCACACCTCGTCTTGTCACCGTTATGTGGGTGTAGCTTGGGTGGTTGTGGTCTTGGCCGGTTCCTTGGAGTCGGTGCTCTTCTTGGCCGACTCCCTGGAGTCGGCCGCCCGGTAGTTGTCTTGGGGAGAGGTTGCTGAGGCTGGGTCGCCTTCCGGAAGCCGGCTTCAGAAGTAGCCGGCCAGGGAAGACGGCCCGATGCTCGGAATGCTCGGAGGCCCAAAGGCCTGATAATTTTTTCAGAAGAACCACGGGCAGCCGGTTAGGCTACCCGTGGCCATTTACTCCGACAGTAGTCCCCGAAGCTGATTGGGCTTCGAGGTGGAGTAGGGGTTGAGAAGCTCGATCAGCTTCCTATCTTGGCAAGCCGGCAGCTGGGAGCCGGCTTTGGTTAGGCGCGCCGTCTTGGTCGAAAACTTCTGGAGTCGGAGGGCGGGAGCTCGCCAGCGTGTGCATCGGGCCGCGGGCCGGCCACTGACCGTCTGCGAACCACGTGGCCCCTCTTGGCCGGAAAGCCTGCCAGCCCACGCGCGCGACGGGACGTCACCGCAGGGCGGGGGCCCGCCACGTCCGCGCCCGGGCCTAGGCGCGGATCGTCTGCATCCCGAAACCGCCCGCACGTCTCATTGCGGCAGTTTCGGCTTGCCTTTATGCACAATAATCGCGGGGCGTGGGGGGAGTGGGTGCAGTTAATCCCACGACTCCCCCCACGTTCGGCCTCCCCGGCCTCACCTCGCGAAGCTATAAGTAGGGGGAGGTGGAGGGCGGCAGGCCCTCGCACGCTCCTCCTACTTCCACCATCTTCTTCGACCGCCATTTCTTGCAACAGCGCCTCGCCGCCGCGCTCTTCCACCGCATATTTCTCCGCCGCCGCGCTAGTTTTTTGCCATGCCTCCCGCCACGGAGCAGTATGGCGGGGATTGGGATGGCTCCAATGTCCACGGAGACCACGTCGAGTTCCTCCGCAATACGCGGCGGTTGCCCGGCGCGGACTAAGTGGAGGGCCGTCTCGCGCCGGCGAGGGAAATCACGCCGGAGCCGCGGGAGGGCGAGCGGGTGGTCTTCCGCTCGCATTTCTTGCGCGGCATCGGCCTGCCAGTGAGCACCTTCTTCCGCTCCTGGCTCGACTTCTACCAGCTCCAGCCGCACCACCTCACCCCAAACGCGGTGGTGCTGCTATCCGCCTTCGTCACCCTGTGCGAGGGCTACCTCGGCGTCCTCCCCACCCTCGAGCTCTGGGGGGAGTTCTTCCAGTCGAAGCTGGGCACGCGTATGCAGGGCGTGCCGGCTCAGACTGGCGCCTTCATCGCGTCGCGGAGGTCGGTCGCCGACAACCCCTTCCCCGTCATCACGCAGATCCAATCGGTGAAGAAGTGGCAAAAATCGTACTTCTACGTGCGGAACATCGCCTCGCGGGGCGACTACATCAACCTGCCGGCTTACGTAGCCGGCCCACCAGCGGGCAGGCGGCCCCAGTGGTCCTTCCGGGCCGTGACTCTGACGCCGGCCGGGTCCGCCGCCGTCGCCCGAGTGCGGGAGCTGACCCAGGCGGAGGGCTTGACGGGGCCCGACCTGCTGGCCGCGTTCGTCACGCGCCGGGATCTGTCAGATGAGCGGCCAGCTCGATCCGAGCCGAATGTGCACCAAGGAGATGCCGCGCGAGGAGGTCGCCTATATGGTGAACTACCTTGCGAACTGCAAACTCACTGAAGAGTGGCAGTTCGGCAAGGAGCCATATAGCCGAGCCAATCCGCCGCCTACGGTATGTTCTCCTTGGCTCTTCTTCTGTCTCTTTGCTCTGTTGCCGAGTTCCTCTTGGCCGACTCTAACTCAGTCGGTTTGCTTTTCGACAGAGCCCTCTGCTTCGGCCGGCCGGCGGGTCAGACGCGGAACATCGATTCGTCCCTGACCGGACTAAACACGATCTGGAGGACCCCGACCTGGGGGCGGCCGGTATGGACGACAACGTTGAGCCGGGTGGTGGCCAAGCCGGCGGCGAAGCAGGCGGCTCCGGGCTCGGAGTCACCTTCGACGACTGGCCGGACGACGATGAGGCCGAAGTCGCCCCGCGCCGCCAGCCGGCATCTGGACGCGGCGCGGGTTCCTCCGCCACACCGCCTGCTCGGGGCGGAGGGCAAAAGCGGCGCGCCGCCCAGGGTTTGTTCGGTAGTCGGACGAAGAACCACAGGGGCGGGGCGGCAGCCACCAGGCGGGAGGAGGCGGCCGCGAAGGCGGCTCGCTTCCGCAAGACGGTGAAGCAACTGCAGACCGTGTCGGCGTAAGTTCACTTTCTTTCGTATACTCTTTTTTCTTTCTTTTCTTTGGTGGTTCTTGAGCCCTTGTCTTCTTCTCCAATGATCAGAGCTCCGCTGTCGCTTGAGCGGGCGGCTGCTGCCTCCGTCGTCGAGTCCCCGAGGGGGTCTGGGAGCACCACCCACCGTGTGGACCCCCGCGCCGAGCTTCAGGCGGCGACGGAACGGAACGCGCGAGAGGCGCGGGAGGAGCAGGAGGGACGGGAGGCGGAGGCACGGAAGGCGGCCGCCGCCCAGGCGGCACGGGAGGAGGAGGCGGCGAAGGCGCTCGCCGATGCTGCAGCCAGGGCCCAAGCAGATGCTGCAGTTGCAGAAGCAGCGGGGGAGGTCTTGATGGTCACCCCTCTGCGCGTTGCGGCGCCGGGGCCCATGGAGCCCTGGCCAGAGGGAGCCAGCGGTGACCAGCCAGGGCTGGGGGGTAGCGACGACGTCATCATCTTGGAGAGGGCGCCGGTGCCGACCCCGCCAACTGGGGCGGCCCAAGGCGGCCGGCCTGATCCGCCGCCTGCACAGTCGGCCGGGGGCGAGCCGGCCGTGAGGGCTGAGATGGCAGTCCGGATTCCGTCGTGCCGGCGCGCGGGGAAGGCCGCGTCGGAACCACAGAAGGCCGCGTCGGAGCGCAGCCGGCCGTGGGCTCCAGCTCGTCGGCCCGGGATGCAGAGGCGGCCAGCGCTACCTCGGGGTGGACGCCAGGCGGAGGGACGGCCGTGGTGAACGTGGCTGCACAGGACGTCCGCACCCGGCTCCAGGGCCAAGCTGCGGCGCTGAGGCAGTTCACCGACGAGTTCCTCGCGACGCGGGCGGCCATCCGGGTTAGTGTTCTCATCTTGCTTCTTCTTGATCTTGATTTCTTCCGTGGGGCCGCGTCAGCGCACCCATTGGGTGTAGTCCCCGAGTTCCGAGTCGGCTGCTGAGCAGGCGGCTTGGAACTTCTTGGTGGATTTGCCTTTGCTATTCTTGTTCTTATTTCGATCTTCTGTCCATCTTGCAGGACTACCACAACCTTCGAGCGGCCGCCTTCAATTCCCAGGCTCGGGAGCTGACTCAGAAGACCGCCGATCTTACTGAGAGCCGAGGTACGTGCTTCGTTCTTTATCTCATGTGGGGGCGCGTCAGCGCACCCACCGGGTGTAGTCCCCGAGATTCGGGCCGACTGCTGAGCAGTCGGGTCGGGTCTTCCTTGACGACTTCTTCTTACTGTTCTTTCTTTTCCTGCCGTCTCTGCAGCGGCCAACGCCAGTCTGAGGGCACAGCTGGGAGAGTCTCAGACTGCCCTTCGCGCCAAGGATGCCGAGCTCGCCGCCTTGGTGCAGGAACGCGACCGCCTGGCCAAGAAGTTGGCCGACCAGGAGGAAAGCCACAAGGCAGCACTGAAGGCGGTGCAGGACCGCGAAGCCGCCCTTCAGGCCGAGTATGAGACGGAGGCGGCTGGCTGGGCTGAGGCCAGGCAGACTTTGATCTCTGGCTATGGCCAAATCGAAGATCTGGTTGACGGTAAGCCGCCTACCCCTTCGTCCTTTCTTGCCATCTGCCACTTTGGTTCTTTTTCTAATTTGGTGCTCTTTTCTCCCTTTCTTCTTCTTGCTTGCGCAGAATATTTCCCTGGCTATTCTACTGCTGCCAACCAGACCATCGAGGCCCGCCGCCAGGCGCGAAGGCAGGCTGGCTTTGAGATCTCGCCAACCGCCGGCCGTTCGCTGGAGGAGCAGCTCTTGGCGATCCAGGCCCGCATCCAGCCTGCTCACCGACTGCTCCGCCGTCTTCAACGTGCTGGGGCGCAAGTCTTGGCCGCCCTCTGGCCCGGCCAAGTGGTTCCTCGCACCCCCAGGCGGACTGCCGACTGGCTGGAGGTGGCAGTTGGCCGCTTCGAAGCTTGGAAGGCCTCGGCGGCTCGCTCCGGTGCCAGGCGGGCGCTGGAGTTCGTCAAGGCCTGGTATCTCGGCCTGAGCCTGGATCAGCTGGCTACTTGGCGGCAGCAAGCTGACACAGAGCTGGAGCCGGCGCGGCCGGCCATCATCCGGCGGGCTTCGGCAATTGCCGACTACACGGACACCAACGTCTTCGCTCCCGAGGTGGACGACAATGGTGACGCCCAGCCGGAGGAGTGGTTCGGTCTGAACCCGGCGGATGGCGAAGACTCGGCGGAGGAGATCGACTCCAGCGACAAGGGTGAAGAAGAGGAGGAGGAGGGTGAAGACGCCGAGCCGGCTGGTGGAGCAGCCGGCCAGCCTCAGCCTGACCGCACCTCCAGCACAACGTCGCGCGCGAGTGCGTCTCCTGCCGTAGGTGGTGATCAAGCCGAGACCCGGTAGGCGGCCACTCCTTCAGCCGGCGAGGCCGCCTTCACCGACCAGCTCGACCTCCGCAGCGCACCTTAGTCTGCCGTCTTTTGTTTTCCTGTGTAGTTGCTTTTGGAACGATGTTTGGTTAAGTCTGCACAATTCCACCCACTGGGTGTATTCGAACTTATGTCTGTTGCCAGCCTGTTGGGGGCTTTATGTGTATATATAACTTATGCATTTGGCCTTTCCTTGTACTTTGCTTTTTATCCTTCTGCCTTTTCCTTTGCCGCCCTTCCTTGGTTGCCGCCTCCCCAGTCCAACAGTTGCTCTGCAATCTGTAGCCAGAGGAGTGCCTGGCCGATTGGGGGGGGGGAAGTACTCTAGCTTTGCTGGACTAAAGCTAAGTTTTTTTAGGAAGCCGGCCAGCCGGCTGTTCTGGCAGCTGGCAGGCATGTTTGGAGGCCGTCTCTTTGCTATATAGGTTCGTTGTTCCTTAGCCATTTTTCGTGTGGGCGTCCTTTCTGTCTTGCCTCTTGCTAGTCGGACAGTCAGTTCTTTGAGCTGTGACTTTCAACAAGAGAGGACTCGGGAGCCGGCGCACTACTTTTCTGACTTTAGGAAAAACTTTTAATATAGCTCAAGGCGGCCAGTCCCTGGGCCGACTAGTCGAACCCGGTGCCAGACAAAAAAATCAAATGTAATAATACATTCATGGATATGACACTCGTCATTCATAGATAAATAAAAGGCGGTCCCCGAGTACTGTTCAGGGGGCCTGTTGGTTCGTGCTTAATATCAAAAGGGTAGCATGATACATACTGCTTTCAACTGTAAAATCTTCTCAGGAGGTTCGCGTTCCATGGCCGCTCCGACTCCTTGCCAGAGTCGTCTCTCTTGCGTGCCCTTGGTTTTTGCGCATCGATCAAGTAGTAGGAGTCGTTGCCGAGTGCCTTGCTGACGACGAAGGGGCCTTCCCAAGGGGCCAAGAGCTTGTGCTGGCCGGCTGTTCGCTGGATCAGCCGGAGCACAAGGTCGCCTTCTTGGAAGGATCTTGGCTTGACCTTGCGGTTGTAGTAGCGGTGCAGCCCTTGCTGGTAGATGGCGGACCGGCTGAGTGCTAGCAGCCGACCTTCTTTCAGTAGGTCCACGCCGTCTTCTCTTGCTTCTTTGGCCTCCTCCTCCGTGTACATGGTGATCCGAGGCGAGTCGAACTTGATGTCTGTTGGGATGACAGCCTCGGCACCGTACACGAGGAAAAATGGAGTGAAGCCGGTTGACTTGTTGGGTGTAGTGCGCAGACTCCAGAGGACAGCCGGCAGCTCTTTGAGCCAGGAGCCGGCCGATCGCTCCAGTGGTACAACCAGTCGGGGCTTGATGCCGGAGAGGATGAGTCCATTTGCTCGCTCGACCTGGCCGTTTGACTGCGGGTGGGCAACGGACGCTAAGTCCAGTCGGATGCCCTGCGTCGCGCAGAAACGTGCCAGTGATCCTTTGGCGAAGTTCGTGCCGTTGTCGGTGATGATGCTGTGCGGCATGCCGTACCGAGTAGTGATGTCGGTGATGAATGTTACGGCAGTCGGCCCGTTGAGCTTCTTGATTGGCTTTGCTTCAATCCACTTTGTGAACTTGTCCACAGCAACAAGTAAATGTGTCAAGCCGCCGCGGGCTGTCTTGAAAGGGCCCACCATGTCCAGTCCCCAGACGGCAAAAGGCCAGGTGAGGGGAATGGTCTTGAGTGCAGAAGCCGGCAGATGTTGCTTGGAACTAAAAACTTGGCATCCTCTGCAGCTCTTGACTATTTCTTTAGCATCCTCCAAGGCAGTCGGCCAGAAGAAACCATGGCGGAAAGCCTTGGCCACAAGGGATCTTGAGGCTGCGTGGTGGCCGCATTCGCCTTGGTGGATGTCTTTGAGGATTGCCACTCCTTTTTCTGGCTCGACGCAACGCTGGAAGACTCCAGTGACGCTGCGCTTCACAAGCTCTCTGTTGATTATTGTATATGCTGCGGCTCGTCATTGCACTAGTCTTGCTGAGATCTCATCAGCCGACAGCTCTCTGCTGACTAGGAACTTGAGGATGGGCTGGGCCCATGAGGGAGCAGTGACTTCTTCTTCTGTTAATGTAGCCACCATGACTCGGGTGGGTGGGTTGGGTGAGTCGGCCACTGCTTCTTGCGTCGTTGCAGTCCCCGGGCCGACTGCTGCAGTCCCCGAGCCGGGTTCTGAAGTCCCCGGGCCGGGTGCGACTACGGCAGTCCCCGGGCCAGTTGTCGAAGTCCCCGTGGCGCCTGCGGGGTTTCTCCAGTCGGATCCGGCTGTATCTGGCGCAGGCGGTACGAAAATGGAATCCGACTCTGGAGACGGCTTGATGGACGGCTTGAGGAGGCGCTGGAGGGAGACGCCAGTTGGTATGGCCTGTCGGGTGGAGCCGATCCGTGCTAGGGCATCTGCTTGGTCGTTGTCGGCCCTTGCCACGTGAAGGAACTCACACCCTTCGAAGTATCCGCTGATCTGCTGGACGAGGAATCGATAGCTCGCCATGTTCGCGTCCTTGGCGTCCCAGTCGCCAGACGATTGCTGGACCACCAAGTCTGAGTCGCCGTAGCACAGGATCCGGCGTATGCCAAGCTCTTCAGCTAGCCGGAGTCCATGTACGAGCGCCTCATACTCGGCCACGTTGTTGGAGGCGGCGAAGTGGATCTGCAGCGTGTACTTGAGCTTGTCGCCTTTGGGAGAGGTGAGCACGATGCCGGCTCCCAAGCCGGTGCGCATCTTGGACCCGTCAAAGTGCATCCGCCAATGGGTAGAGTCGGGAGCCGGCGGTAAGTACTGGGTCTCAGCCCAGTCGACGAGGAAGTCGGCCAATGCTTGCGACTTGATGGTGGTGCGGGGTTGATAGAAGATCGTGTAGGGCGCCAATGCAATGGCCCATTTGGCCACCCGGCCGGATGCATCCCGTCTGCCTATGATCTCGGCAAGCGGGGCAGTGCACACGACCGTCATGGGGTGCTCTTGGAAGTAGGGCTTTAGTTTCTTGGCAGCGAAGTACACCCCATAGCACATCTTCTGGTAGTGCGGGTAGTTTTGCTTTGAGCTGGACAACACTTCGCTGAGATAGTACACCGGCCTCTGGACTAGCTGGGCTCGGCCTTCCTTCGGGCGCTGGACCACGACAACAGTGCTGACAACTCGGCTAGTCTCGGCGATGTAGAGGAGCATGGGCTCCTTCTCAGTCGGCGCAGCCAGGACAGGCGGAGTGGTCAGCAGTTTCTTCAACTCATGGAAGGCTTGGTCGGCTTGATCATTCCACTCGAAGTGAGTGGACTTCTTCATTAGTCGGTACAAGGGGAGAGCCTTTTCTCCTAGTCGGCTGATAAAACGATTCAGGGAGGCTAAGCAGCCAGTGAACTTCTGCACATCTCGCAGCTTGGTGGGAATCTCCATCCTCTCGATGGCCTTGATCTTGACGGGGTTGCACTCAATGCCGCGTTCGGAGACCAGGAAGCCTAGCAGCTGGCCGGCTGGCACTCCGAACACGCACTTCTCGGGGTTGAGTTTGATTTGGAATCGGCGCAAGTTGGCGAATGTTTCTTTCAGGTCTTCCAGCAAGGTACCGCGCTTCTCTGTCTTCACCACAATGTCGTCTACGTAGATGTGGGCATTTCTGCCGAGTTGTTTCAAGAGACATTTCTGCATGCAACGCTGAAAAGTGGCATCGGCATTTCTCAAGCCGAATGTCATAGTCAGGTAGCAGAAAGCTTCAAAGGGTGTGATGAAGGCAGTCTTCAGGCGGTCAGCTGGGTCCAACTTGATCTGATGGTACCCTGAGTACGCATCCAAAAAACTTAACAGCTCGCACCCGGCTGTGGAGTCTATCACTTGGTCAATCCGCGGCAGAGCGAACGGATCCTTTGGGCAAGCCTTGTTCAGACTGGTGTAGTCTATACACATACGCCACTTGTTATTCTTCTTCAGAACCAGAACTGGGTTGGCAAGCCACTCTGGAAAGAACACTTCCATGATAAAGCCAGCGGCAAGGAGCCGGGCTATCTCTTCTCCCACAATTCTTCGCTTCTCTTCTGACAGTCGGCGGAGGGGTTGCTTGACCGGCTTCGCATCAGCTCGGACATGTAGCTTGTGCTCGGCGAAATCCTTCGGGACACCCGGCATGTCCTTTGGGGACCATGCAAAGATGTCTCGATTCTCACAGAGGAAGTCGACGAGCTCGCCTTCCTATTTACTGTCCAAGTTCGCCCCAATGACGGCGAACCTCTCCGGGTCCAGAGGTATCTTCTTTGTCTCTTTGGCAGGCTGGAAAGAGCCCTGCGCATCACAATCTTTGGGGTTGGGGGACAAGGCAGGCTGTTTGTCGGCCATGGCCACAACCCGTTCCAACATCTTCTTCTCTTCAGCCACCACGAGGGACTCGGCCAGGCGGCTACTGGCCATGGCGCACTCGATGGACTTCTTGTAGTCGCCGGCTACTGTGATGATCCCCTTCGAGCTCAGCATCTTCATCTTTAGGTAGGCGTAGTGGGGCACAGCCATGAACTTGGCCAGAGCAGGTCGGCCAAGCAGTGCATGATAGGGGCTCTCCAAATCCACTACCTCGAACCATATTGCTTCTCGGCAGAAATGGTCTTTGTCTCCGAAGAGAACATCCATTTTGATCTTGCCGATTGGGGAGCAAGACAGGCCGGGGACGATACCATGGAAGACGGTGCGGCTCGGCATGAGCTGCTTTGCTTTGATGTTCAGCTTCTCCATGGTATCGCGGTACAGTATGTTGATACTGCTTCCGCCGTCTATCAGGACGCGGGAAAATCTGGCGGCTCGCCTCTCCGTTGCGAGGGTGACGTCCAAGACCATTGCATAGGAGCCAGGCGAAGGCATCACCTCTGGGTGGTCGGCCTGGCTCCAGCTGATTGGCTTTTCTGACCAGTGCATGAACTCGGGGGCGCCGGTGGCGACTGCTTTCACTTCTTGGTCCTATCGGCGTCGGCAGCGCTTGTCGTCGGCTTGACTGGTGAAGACGACGTAGGCGGCGTGCTCTTCGGGGAATTCGTCTTGGATGGCGCTGACTGCCGGCCGAGCCGCCGGTGCTGAGGGGCTGGAGGCGGCGGGCCGGGAGGCGGAGGCGGCAGCATTCCCTCGCCCTTGGTGATGCGGGTGAGCCAGTGGCATCTCCGGGTTGTGTGGTTGGACGGCTTCGCGCCGCTGTGGAACTTGCAGGGGGCGTCGAGAGCTTGCTCGTAGGAGAAAGACGGCTGCCAAGCCGGCCTTCCACCCTTCTTCTTGGGAGCGGGCCGTTCTTCAGGCTGCTCGTCTTCAACTGTGGCCACCTGCCGACTGGTGGAAGTCGGCATGGGGGCCTTGCGCTTGTGATCGTTCTGGTAGGGGCGCCGATTGGGGTCGCCAGCCGGCGTCTTGGGAGCCGGAGCAATCACCTTCCCAGAGGCGTCTACTCTCAACTCGGTCTTCATCGAGGAGTCGACCGTGGCGTACTTGTCCGCGATGACCAGCAACTCGTCGAGGGTGGCCGGCTCGTCGCAGAGGAGTCGGTGCTTGAGGAGGGTGCCCTCTCGGCACCCGGCGGTGAAGTACTCGATGGCTTGGACCTCATGCACCCCCTCGCAGGAGTTGCGGAGCTCGGCCCATCGCGTGAGGTAGTCGCGGGTCGACTCGTTGGGCCCTTGGACGCAGAGGGAGAGTTGGCGAGGCTTGGGAGGCCGCTTGTAGGTGCTGGTGAAGTTGCGGACGAAGACTTCGGTGAAGTCCAGCCAACTGTTGATGCTGTAGGGCTTGAGGCTGTTGAGCCATGTGCGCGCAGTGCCCTGCAGCATGAGGGGGACGTACTTCACGGCGACGCGCCGATTGCCGTTGGCTATGCTGACGGCCGTGGAGTAGTCGATGAGCCAGTCTTCCGGCTTCACTGAGCCATTGTACTTGGGCGCGTCTCTGGGGAGCGAGAACCCTTTGGGGAAGGGCTCGTCGCGGATGCGGGGGTCAAAGCATGGCGGGCCGACATCGTCTTCTTCTTCTAATGCCAAGGATCGAGCAAGGCGGTCGATCCTGTGGCGGGCGTCGTTCTCGCCGACTCCTTCTCGGCGGCCGAGTCGGTCGCCAAGAGTCGGGTGCGTGATAGGCGGCGGGGTGAGACGTCTTTCTCTTTGAGGCAGGGGAGGAGGCAGATTTCCTTGGTGCTCTACAGCTCGAGGGCGGCCCTCCGCGTCGCGCTCGATGGTGATGCGAGTCCGGCTGCGGCTGGCAGCCGGCTCCTTGTCTTTCTTCTGACGTGCGCCGCTCGTAGTCGGCGAGCGGGACGTTGCGGCGTGCTCTCGGCGCAGGGATGACTATCAGCACGAGCGCCGGCTTCGTGCCGTTCTGCAGCCGCGTCGAGCAGCTGCTGGATCCGTCTCGTCATGTAGGGGAGCTCATCGGCTCCCAGCTCATTGAGCTCTTCTGCGGCCGCCTGAGCGGCTCGCAGATTCTCGAGCGGGATGGCGTAGACGGGGCGATCTGCCCCCAGCATGCTGGCAACGGCCGCGCCGCGCTTCTGGACGAAGCCGGCTCGGCTCGGGCCGCTAGGCGGCATACCGAAGGCGGCGCGGTCGACTTCGCGCTGGTGGGCCTCGGTGAGGCACCTCATGGAGGCTATCTTCTGGCCCTCCGTGATGAGGGCGAGGCGGCGTGCCTCCAGGGTCTCAGCGTCGGCATCGGCCGGGATGGGGACGGAGAGGTCGTGCATCGCCGCTTGCAGGGCGTCGTGGGCGTTTTCGCCCGAGTTGGCGACGTGGCTGATGACCAGCACTTTGGTGACGGCGCTGCTGCCGCTGTCAGCTCGAGGGAGTGGATCGTCGAAGACCACCACGTCCGAGGGGTAGGCGTCGAGCGACGCCGCGTCGGAGTCGATGAGCATCGGGTCGGTGGAGCCGACCGACTCCACATCTGCAGCGGGCTCGCTGGAGACATGAAGCTGGTCGAGGAGGCTGACGAGGCGGCTCTCGGGGTAGTCCGTGCCTGCGTCGGACGCAGGCTCGTCGGAGATGCGAGTCTCGCCGAGCAGATCGGCGAGGCAGCTCGCAGTGCAGGCATCGTTGACGCCTTGCAGCGCGTCGAGGCAAACGCCATCGGGCGCAGCAGGCTGGCTGCGCTCGTGGGGGAGGAAGAGGCTTCCCGTCCAGAACAGGTCTTCGGACGACGGTGCACCTGGCCCCACGGTGGGCGCCAAATGTCGGGTGGTGGGTGCGACATATGCCAATGGATGGCTTATCATTGTGGGAGCCAATAAGACATCGTCGGTGCCTGGAAACGGGATGAGGCGAAGACATGCACGCTGGCGGATCTTACCCAGGTTCGGGGCTCTCCGAGGAGATAACACCCCTAGTCCTGCTCTGCGGGGTCTCCGCATGATCACTAGATCAAGGAAAGGTAGCTACAATCGCTCCTAGAGCTGTTGGGTTCAAGGGAGAAGAAGAACAAGGCTAGCTCTTGCTTCTCTCTATCTATGGTGTGTGTGCTATGCTTAGAAGCCCACCCTTTGCATGGGTGCTTCGAGGGGTTTATATAGGCCTACCCCCCGGGGGTACAATGGTAATCCGGCTGGGCACTGGTCCCAGCCATCAGTGTCTACACTCGCCGGCTTCTCCGCCGGCTGTTGGGTCCCGCCGACTGGTGGGTCCCACCGGCTGCCGTCTTCTTGGTCGATAGGCCGGCCCCACCGCCTAGGGTCTTGTCGACGGCTGCTTACTATAGCCTTGCCTCTGATGACGAGGGCTTTGTCGAGGTAAGCGTGGCTACAGTGGGCCGCCTCGGGGGCTCTCGCTGTAGCCTTACCTCGTCTTGTCTCCTTAATGGGGCTCCTGCTTCGAGGAAGGGAGTAGCCGGCTTTTGGGGGCCGGCTACACCCCTGGCCGACTGGGGGAGGCTGGGCCGCCTTTGCGCCTCTCTCTGGCAGAAGGGGCCCGCCGCCCGCGGGCCGTACAGGAGTCGGTCGTGGATGACGTTGAGGCTGGCATGGCTACAGTGCCGAGCCGCACAGGAGACGGTCATCCCGTACGGCCTCCTGTGGCCACGCCTGCCTCGGGCCTCGGGGGTAGTGGGCCGCACTGTGGCCACACCTCGTCTTGTCATCGTTATGTGGGTGTAGCTTGGGTGGTTGTGGTCTCGGCCGGTTCCTTGGAGTCGGTGCTCTTCTTGGCCGACTCCCTGGAGTCGGCCGCCCGGTAGTTGTCTTGGGGAGAGGTTGCTGAGGCTGGGTCACCTTCCGGAAGCCGGCTTCAGAAGTAGCCGGCCAGGGAAGACGGCCCGATGCTCGGAATGCTCGGAGGCCCAAAGGCCTGATAATTTTTTCAGAAGAACCACGGGCAGCCGGTTAGGCTACCCGTGGCCATTTACTCCGACATTCCATATAAGGCTTCAAAAGGGGCCATCTTCAAACTAGCCTGATAGCTGTTGTTGTATGAGAATTCTATGTAGGGCAAATTATCATCCCAAGTAGATCCATAATCTAGCGCACAAGCTCTCAACATGCCCTCCAGAATCTGATTGACTCTCTCGGTCTGTCCGTCTGTCTGTGGATGAAAGGCTGTACTGAACTCTAGCATGGTACCCAAAGTCTGGTGCAACTGATTCCAAATCTTCGAAGTAAACTGTGTTCCTCTATCTGATACGATGGTCCTCGGAACTCCAAGCAGGCATACGATCCTGGTCATATATATCTTGGCCAACTTCGCGCTCGTATAAGTGGTTTTCACAGGGATAAAGTGAGCCACTTTGGTCAAGCGATCTACTACTACCTAGATGGAGTCATATCCTGATCTTGTCCTGGGTAATCCGATGATAAAATCCATGCCAAGTTTATCCCACTTCCATTTGGGTATCGGCATAGGCTGTAGTAGTCCTGCTGGCTTCTGGTGTTATGCCTTGACTCTCTGACACACACCACATACTGCTATATTCTCAGCAATATCCTTCTTCATACCTATCCACCAGAAACGTTCCTTCAAATCCAAATACATCTTGGTGTTTCCTGGGTGAATCGAGTATGGCGAGTCATGAGCCTCCTCAAGTATTGACTTCCTGATCTCTGAATCATTGGGCACATAAATTCGGTCCTCAAACCATAAAGTCTCGTGCTCATCCTCACGAAATCCTTTGGCCTTTCCTTTGCTCATCTTTTCCTTTATTTCCGCAATCTCCTTATCATTCTTCTGGGCTTCTCGAATCTTTCCCAACAATGTGGACTGAACTTCCAATGCTGCAATAAAACGTCTCAGAACTATCTCCAACGAAGTTCCTTGAGATCGTCGGCCAACTCCTGCGGTAATCCTCTAGTTACGAGAGTATTCACATAACTCTTGCGGCTCAAAGCATCTGCTACAACATTGGCCTTTCCTGGATGATAGTGTAGCTTCATGTCATAATCCTTTATGAGCTCCAACCATCTCCTCTGCCTGAGATTCAAGTCCTTCTGCGTGAAAATGTACTTCAGACTCTTATGATCCGTGTATACATCACAATGGTTTCCAATAAGAAAATATCTCCTGGTCTTGAGCGCATGCACTACGACTGCCAACTCCAAATCATGCGTGGCATAATTCAACTCATGAGGTCGAAGCTGACGTGAGGCATATGAAACAACTCTTCCGTCTTGCATAAGCACACCTCCAAGTCCTAAGCGAGAAGCGTCGCAATACACTTGGAAATCCTTGCGTATATCCGGAAGAATTAGCACTGGGGCTGTAACTAAACGTTTCTTCAACTCCTGAAAACTGGCCTCACATTCCTTGGTCCATTTGAACTTGGTGTCCTTCTTCAACAACTCTGTCACGGGCTTCGCAATCTTGGAAAAATTCTCAATGAATCTCCTATAATATCTTGCGAGTCCCAGAAAACTACGGATCTCTCCAACTGAGGTGGGTGCGAACCACTCAGTAACCGACTGAACCTTGGTAGGGTCTACTACTATACCTTCTCCTGATATAACATGTCCGAGAATCCAACTTCTTTCAACCAAAACTCACATTTGCTGAACTTGGCGTATAGCTGATGTTCCCTGAGCTTCTCGAGAACTAAGCGTAAATGTTCCTTGTGTTCTTCTTCATTCTTCGAGTACACCAATATGTCATCAATGAACACCACAACAAACTTATGCAAGAAATCCATGAACACCTTATTCATCATACTCATAAAATAGGCAGGGGCGTTAGTCAATCCAAAAGACATGACCATGCACTCATATAGCCCATACCTTGTGGTAAAATCTGTCTTAGGTATATCCTGTTCTCGGATATTCAGCTGGTGGTATCCCGATCGAAGAACGATCTTGGAGAATACTTTGGCTCCCTATAGCTGGTCAAACAAATCATTGATCATCGGTAGTGGGTACTTGTTCTTGATCGTCACTTCATTCAATGCACGATAATCAACAACCATTCTCAAGGATCCATCCTTCTTCTCAACTAAGAGCACTGGGGCTCCCCACGGTGATGAACTTGGTTGGATGTAACCTTTCTCCAATATCTCCTTAATCTGCTTCTTAATTTCCTCCAGGTCGTTCGCGGGCATCCGATATGGTCTCTTCGATATTGGTCCGGTGCCAGGCAATAGCTCTATCAAAAATTCTATATCTCGATCCGGTGGCATGCCTGGTAACTCCTATGGAAATACATCAGGGTAATCCTTTACAACTGGCACTTCCTCCTGAACAACTCCCGAAAGGGAATTTACTTGAGTCCTCTTTGGCGCATGCCTAGATACATACTTGATCCTCTTTGCCTCAGGGGTGGTTAGTAGTATCGACTTGCTAGCATAGTCGATGTTTCCTCCATACTTCGATAGCCAATCCATACCTAGTATTATATCCAATCCTTGTGACTCCAAAATTATTAGGTCAGAGGGAAAGACATGGTTACCAATGGTTAATGGTAACCGATCACACCATCGGCTGGCCATATACTCCACTCCTGGTGAGCTTACTAACCTAAGGGCTAGGGTTGGCAATTTAAACTTGTCCACAAATCCCCTTGATATGTATGAATGCGATGCACCAGTGTCAAAAAGAACGAGAGCAGTAAATGACTTAATCAAAAACTTACCAATCACTGCGTCAGGCTGCTCTTCAACTTCCTCCACGTTGATGTGGTTCACCTGACCTCTGGTGAAGGGATTGGGCTTCTTTCCAGAGCTTCCATTCCCATTTCCATTCTTTGCTTCAGGACATTCATTGGCGTAGTGTCCAGTCTTCCCGCACTTGAAACAAGTAACATGGCTTAGATCCATCTTGGCGGGTGTTGCTGGGTTGGAATGGCTCTCACTGTTGCTTCCTCCATTTCCATTTCCATTCTTAGGGCCACTGTGGTTATGTGGAATTCCTCCATTGTGGTGTGGCCTCCATGGTTATGATGGGTATGTCCTCCTGAGTTCGAGGTAAAACGAGGCTTCTGCTGAGCTCCAGAGTTGTACTTCCCTTGTCCATACTTCCATTTGCGGCTCTCTATTTGCTGCTGCTTGCCTTCAATCATGAGGGCACTATCTACCAACTCCTGATAGTTGGCGAATGTTGCCACCATCAACTGCATACTCAGCTCATCATTCAGCCCCTCCATAAACTTCTCCTGCTTTGCGGCATCTGTGGCCACATCATCTGGGGCATAGCGAGCTAACTTGCTGAACTCATCCACGTACTGCGCCACGGTACGGTTCCCCTGGCGCAAATTGTGAAACTCACGCTTCTTCATACTCATGGCTCCAGTTGAGACATGTGCAATACGGAATGCTTGCTGCAACTGATCCCAAGTGACATTTGCCACGGGGAAAGTGGTTGTGTAATTCTCCCACCATGAGGCTGTAGGTCCATCTAGTTGGTGTGCGGCAAAGCGCACCTTCTCAGCATCTGTGCAACCTGCGGTGGTCAGCTCCCTTCCAACCTTGCGGAGCCAGTCATCAGCAACAATCATCTTGGTGCTACTAGAGAACACCGACGATTCAGCCTCAGTAAACGGGCTAAGTTGTCCACTGGAGGTGGTGGTGATTGTTGTTGTTGTTGTTGTTGTGGTAGTTGTTGTTGTGGTTGTTGTGGTTGTTGTCGTCGTTGTCGTCGTTGTCGTGGTTGTTTTCGTCGTTGTTGTGGTTGTTGCTGTTGTTGTTGTTGTTGTTGTTGTTGTTGTTGTTGTTGTTGTTGTTGTTGTTGTTGTTGTTGTTGTTGTTGTTGTTGTTGTTGTTGTTGTTGTTGTTGTTGTTGTTGTTGTTGTTGTTGTTGTTGTTGTTGTTGTTGTTGTTGTTGTTGTTGTTGTTGTTGTTGTTGTTGTTGTTGTTGTTGTTGTTGTTGTTGTTGTTGTCGTCGTCGTCGTCGTCGTCGTCGTCGTCGTCGTCGTCGTCGTCGTTGTTGTTGTTGTTTTTGTTGTTGTCGTTGTTGTCGTTGTTGTCGTTGTTGTTGTTGCCTTGGTTCTGGACTAGCAACTGCATCAAGGCATTCTGCTGTTGGATCAACTGAGTGAGCTCTAGTGGGAAGGCAAATCCGGGATCACGTCTCTGTCGGTGTACAAAAGTAGGGGCACCCCTTTGTACCCCTTTACTTGTGCACAGGCAGTCGGAGCCGCGTGCCGCAGCCACACTAAGCAGGGCAGAGGAGGGGAGCCGGAGAGAAGCCAAAGCACAAGACGGCCAAGGCAACGCCAAGACCAAGAACACAAAGGACAGAAGGGCGAAGCAGGATCCCCCGGCAAGACCCTTGCCGGGGCAGCCTCGGCAGCGGCAGCCCCGGCAAGGGCCTTGCCGGGGCGGCACGCCCGACACCAACAAAGCGAGCCACCCTTGAGCCCACGGGTTCCAACCCAACCAACTACATTGGAACTAGGGCGCGGGAGGCACCTCCGTGGTGGCATGCAGATCTTTGTCAAGACCATAGATATGTGACATCAGATGAGAACCAGAAGACGGCGACCCTCGGCGGGATCCTTGCCGAGGGGATCCACAAGACCCCTGGCAAACACCTTGCCGGGGATGACTGCAACGCCACGGCAAGACCCTTGCCGGGCCCCTGGCAAGGCCCTTGCCGAGGACGTCGGCGGGGCCACAGCCAGGCCCGCGTCGACCAAGACTCCACCGTCGTCCCCAAGCATCTGCTAGCTCAACCAGCCGGGCAGGCACCTGCGTGGCGACGGGCGGCCTCTACGCCACTCAGCAAACCCCTTATCGCGTTGGTTGCGAGGATTTATTTGTTTGTGTAGGTGCGAGGGACTCGCGCGTAGCCTCCTACTGGATTGATACCTTGGTTCTCAAAAACTGAGGGAAATACTTACGCTATTTTGCTGCATCACCCTTTCCTCTTCAAGGGAAAACCAACGCAGTGCTCAAGAGGTAGCAAGAAGGCTTTCTGGCGCCGTTGCCGGGGAAGTCTACGCAAAAGTCAACATACCAAGTACCCATCACAAACCCTTATCTCCTGCATTACATTATTTGCCATTTGCCTCTCGTTTTCCTCTCCCCCACTTCACCTTTGCCGTTTTATTCGCCCTCTCTTTTCCGTTTGCCTCTTTTTTCGTTTGCTTGTCGTTATGGCTAGTCCCTTATCAACTCCTTTGTCCCCTGAGTTTGAAGTCTTTCACTTCAAACAAAGACAAGGAGAAAACTTAAAAAATGCCTGGTTGAGAATAATGGAGTCTTACCGTAATTGTACCTTTGAAGTGAACCTGAGAATTTTGCTTCGCAATTTTTATGTTGGATTAAATATGTCCCATAGACAACTCTTGGATTGCGTTGCCAAAGGCAATTTTATTGAAATTGGTCCCCATATTGTGCATGAAGTTATAGAAGGTATAGTGGGAACACTACCTCAACAAAAGGGGTCTCATCATACCGAGGAAGAGACTCAAGTTTTTGAAAAAATTTGCGAAGTAACTAAGATTTTACAGAAGTCTCTTGAACCTCTTAAGAACGTTAGCGGAAATATTCACCACATGAATATGTTGATTACTCTTTGCAATAAGCGGTTGGATTCTTTAGATCTAAAAATTTCAGAGTATGAAGGGAAAAGTAAAGAACCTCCTGGATTCGAGCTTGATTCCGCTAAAAAGTTGAAAGCCAAAGATGGCACTACCTAGATCTATCCTTGCTATTATGCCTAGCTAGGGGCGTTAAACGATAGCGCTTGTTGGGAGGCAACCCAATTTTATTTTTAGGTTTTTTGCTTTTTGATTCTGTTTAGGAATAAATATTTGTTCTAGCCTCTGGTTAGATGTTTTTTTATGTTTTAATTAGTGTTTGTGCCAAGTTAAACCTATAGGATCTTCTTGGATGATAGTTATTTGATTTTGCTGTAACTTCCAGAAACTTTCTGTTCACGAAAATAATTGTTAAAAATCACCAGAACGTGATAAAATATTGATTCCAATTGCTTCTGATCAATAAACAAATTTTCTAGGTCTTCCTATTTTGGCTGATTTTTTGGAGTTCCACAAGTTTGCGTTAGTTACAGATTACTACAGACTGTTCTGTTTTTGACAGATTCTGTTTTTCGTGTGTTGTTTGCTTATTTTGATGAATCTATGGCTAGTAAAAGAGTTTATAAACCATAGAGAAGTTGGAATACAGTAGGTTTAACACAAATATAAATAAATAATGAGTTTATTACAGTACCTTGAAGTGGTCTTTTGTTTTCTTTCGTTAACGGAGCTCACGAGATTTTCTGCTGAGTTTTGTGTTGTGAAGTTTTCAAGTTTTGGATGAAAGATTTGATGGATTATGGAACAAGGAGTGGCAAGAGCCTAAGCTTGGGGATGCCCATTTCACCCCCAACATTATCTAAGGACACCTAAAAGCCAAAGCTTGGGGATGCCCCGGAAGGCATCCCCTCTTTCGTCTACTTCCATCGGTAACTTTACTTGGAGCTATATTTTTATTCACCACATGATATGTGTTTTGCTTGGAGCGTCTTGTATGATTTGAGTCTTTGCCTTTTAGTTTACCACAATCATATTTTCTGTGCACATCTTTTGAGAGAGACAAACATGATTCGTAAATTATTAGAATACTCTATGCGCTTCACTTATATCTTTTGAGTTATATAGTTTTTGCTCTAGTACTTCACTTATATCTTTTAGAGCACGGTGGTGGATTTGTTTTATAGAAACTATTGATCTCTCATGCTTCACTTAGATTATTTTGAGAGCCTTAAATATCATGGTAATTTGCTTAAATAATCCTAATATGCTAGGTATTCAAGACTAGTAAAACTTTCTTATGAGTGTGTTGAACACTAAGAGAAGTTTGATGCTTGATGATTGTTTTGAGATATGGAGGTAGTGATATTAAAGTTGTGCTAGTTGAGTAGTTGTGAATTTGAGAAATACTTGTGTTGAAGTTTGCAAGTCCCGTAGCATGCACGTATGGTAAACGTTATGTAACAAATTTGAAACATGAGGTGTTCTTTGATTGTCCTCCTTATGAGTGGCGATCGGGGACGAGCGATGGTCTTTTCATACCAATCTATCCCCCTAGGAGCATGCGCGCAGTGCTTGGTTTTTGATGACTTGTAGATTTTTGCAATAAGTATGTGAATTCTTTATGACTAATGTTGAGTCCATGGATTATACGCACTCTCACCTTTCCACCATTGCTAGCCTCTTCGGTACCGTGCATTTCCCTTTCTCACATTGAGATTTGGTGCAAACTTCGCCGGTGCATCCAAACCCCGTGATATGATACGCTCTTTCACACATAAACCTCCTTATATCTTCCTCAAAACAGCCACCATACCTACCTATTATTGCATTTCCATAGCCATTCTGAGATATATTGCCATGCAACTTTCCACCATCCCGTTTATCATGACACGTTCATCATTGTCATATCGCTTTGCATGATCATGTAGTTGACATAGTATTTGTGGCAAAGCCACCATTCATAATTCTTTCATACATGTCACTCTTGGTTCATTGCATATCCCGGTACACCGCCGGAGGCATTCATATAGAGTCATACTTTGTTCTAGTATCGAGTTGTAATCATTGAGTTGTAAATAAATAGAAGTGTGATGATCATCATTTTCTAGAGCATTGTCCCAAGTGAGGAATAAAAAAAAGAGAGAAAGGCCAAAAAAAAGAGAAGGCCCAAAAAAATGAGAGAAAAAGAGAGAAGGGACAATGTTACTATCCTTTTACCACACTTGTGCTTCAAAGTAGCACCATGATCTTCATAATAGAGAGTCTCTTGTTTTGTCACTTTCATATACTAAGTGGGAATTTTTCATTATAGAACTTGGCCTGTATATTCCAACAATGGGCCTCCTCAAGTGCCCTAGGTCTTCGTGAGCAAGCAAGTTGGATGCACACCCACTTAGTTTCTTTTGTTGAGCTTTCATATATTTATAGCTCTAGGGCATCCGTTGCATGGCAATCCCTACTCCTCGCATTAACATCAATCGATGGGCATCTCCATAGCTCATTGATTAGCCTCGTTGATGTGAGACTTTCTCCTTTTTTGTCTTCTTCACATAACCCCCATCATCATATTCTATTCCACCCATAGTGCTATATACATGGCTCACGCTCATGTATTGCGTGAAGGTTGAAAAAGTTTGAGATTACTAAAGTATGAAACAATTGCTTGGCTTTTCATCGGGGTTGTGCATGATGAGAGCATTCTTGTGTGACGAAAATGGAGCATGACTAAACTATATGATTTTGTAGGGATGAACTTTCTTTGGCCATGTTATTTTGAGAGGACATAATTGCTTAGTTAGTATGCTTGAAGTATTATTATTTTTATGTCAATATGAACTTTTATCTTGAATCTTTCGGATCTGAATATTCATACCACAATTAAGAAGAATTAAATTGAAATTATGCCAAGTAGCATTCCACATCAAAAATTCTGCTTTTATCATTTACCTACTCGAGGACGAGCAGGAATTAAGCTTGGGGATGCTTGATACGTCTCCAACGTATCTATAATTTTTGATTGCTCCATGCTATATTATCTTCTGTTTTGGACATTATTGGGCTTTATTATTCACTTTTATATTATTTTTGGGACTAACCTATTAACCGGAGGCCCAGCCCAGAATTGTTGTTTTTTTGCCTATTTCAGAGTTTCGCAGAAAAAGAATATCAAACGGAGTCCAAACGGAATGAAACCTTCGGGAACGTGATTTTCGGAACGAACATGATCCAGAGGACTTGGACCCTACATCAAGAAAGCTACCAGGAAGCCACGAGGTAGGGGGCGCGCCCTCCACCCTCGTGGGCCCCACGTTGCTCCACCGACGTACTCCTTCCTCCTATATATACCTACGTACCCCCAAACGATGAGATACAGAGCCAAAAACCTAATTCCACCGCCGCAACCTTTTGTACCCACGAGATCCCATCTTGTGGCCTGTTCCGGAGCTCCGCCGGAGGGGGCATCGATCACGGAGGGCTTCTACATCAACACCATAGGCTCCCCGATGAAGTGTGAGTAGTTTACCTCAAACTTTCGGGTCCATAGTTATTAGCTAGATGGCTTCCTCTATCTTTTTGGATCTCAATACAATGTTCTCCCCCTCTCTTGTGGAGATCTATTCGATGTAATCTTCTTTTGTGGTGTGTTTGTTGAGACCGATGAATTGTGGGTCTATGATCAAGTTTATCTATGAACAATATTTGAATCTTCTGAATTCTTTTATGTATGATTGGTTATCTTTGCAAGTCTCTTCGAATTATCAGTTTGGTTTGGCCTACTAGATTGATCTTTCTTGCAATGGGAGAAGTGCTTAGCTTTGGGTTCAATCTTGCGGTGTCCTTTCCGAGTGACAGTAGGCGCAGCAAGGCACGTATTGCATTGTTGCCATCGAGGATAACAAGATGGAGTTTTTATCATATTGCATGAATTTATCCCTCTACATCATGTCATCTTGCTTAAAGCGTTACTCTGTTCTTATGAACTTAATACTCTAGATGCATGCTGGATAGCGGTCGATGTGTGGAGTAATAGTAGTAGATGGAGGCAGGAGTTGGTCCACTTGTCTCGGACATGATGCCTATATACATGATCATACCTAGATATTCTCATAACTATGCTCAATTCTGTCAATTGCTCAACAGTAATTTGTTCACCCACCGTAAAATACTTATGCTCTCGAGAGAAGCCACTAGTGAAACCTATGGCCCCGGGGTCTATCTTCCATCATATTAATCTTCCAACACTTAGTTATTTCCGTTTCTTTTATTTTACTTTGCATCTTTATTATAAAAATACAAAAAATATTATCTTATCATATCTATCAGATCTCACTCTCGTAAGTGACCGTGTAGGGATTGACAACCCCTTATCGCGTTGGTTGCGAGGATTTATTTGTTTGTGTAGGTGCGAGGGACTCGCGCGTAGCCTCCTACTGGATTGATACCTTGGTTCTCAAAAACTGAGGGAAATACTTACGCTACTTTGCTGCATCACCATTTCCTCTTCAAGGGAAAACCAACGCAGTGCTCAAGAGGTAGCAAGAAGGATATCTAGAAAATAGTCTTGATAACCCACAAGTATAGGGGATCGCAACAGTTTTCGAGGGTAGAGTATTCAACCCAAATTTATTGATTTGACACAAGGGGAGCCAAAGAATATTCTCAAGTTTTAGCAGATGAGTTGTCAATTCAACCACACCTGGATAACTTAGTATTTGCAGCAAAGTATTTAGTAGCAAAGTAATATGGAAGTAACGGTAACAGTAGTGTTGAGGATATAGACCTTAGAGTCACCCGCCAGGATGGGCCGGGTTACTCCAATGGTCATTACCAGAAGCCCGGAGCCAAGCTTGAAGACGGTGGGCCAGAGATGGGCTTAAGACCCGGATATGGCTTAGGGCCCGTAGTTACAATCGTTGTTATGGTAGAACTTGTAGTGCAAGGCAAGTATGATTGAGAGTCCGAGCCGGATGCTCTTATGAGCCGGCCGGGGCTCTGAGGGCTGCTGGGCGTCAGCCTCCCTATATAAAGGGACGACCCGGTAGCGGTTGAGGGACGACAACAATCTCATCGAGAGCCGGGCATAGCAGTTTAGCTCCCTGGTGATCGTAACCCTAATCAATACCATCTCAACTGGACGTAGGCTTTTACCTTCACCGTAAGGGGCCGAACCAGTATAAACCCTCGTGTTCCTTGTCCCACATTAACCCCTTCAAGCTTCCTAGTTGCGATGGCTCCACGACTAAGTCCTAGCTCGAGGACATCTGCCGTGACAATTCCACGACAGTTGGCGCCCACCGTGGGGCCAGCGCACGGTGGATTTGAGTTCTTGAAGGGCAGCATCGAAGGGCTCAAGGGATACGCTGTGGGCCGGATGACCAAGAGTCGTCGCGGCAAGCTCTACATCGACGATGCAAACTGGGGCCCCGACGCCGGCTCAGTTGAGTACGGGTACCGGGTCCCCTTCGGTGGAATTCATGTCTTCATTGGCAAGATTGGTGAGCCGGGACCTGAGCCGGATCTCTGCGCCGATCTCATCGAAACGGCTCAGCGCGCACGACCCGCCTGGGCCCGGCCTGCCTTAAGGCGCGCTTTTGTGGGATGCATCCATGGAGGGCCCTCTGATCCAGCTGGGTCTGGTGATGAGACGGCCGCCGGCTCTGACGGCGAGTCGGCCACCGATGAGTCAAACTCGTTGTACCAACTTCAGGATGGCAGGCTCATGGGTTGTTCCGATGGTGACAGTATTCCGGACCTATTTGAGCCGCCAAGTCAGGTTGGAGTTTTTATGGCTGGAGCACAGCCTGTTCAGAGCCCCGCTGCTGGAGCGGGAACCCCGGTGCCTTCGCCGGCTCAGGTGCTAATGGATCTCACGGACAAGATGACGGCCCTGTTAACCGCCACGGTTGACCCGGCGGATCAAGCTCGGCATGACGCGGAGGTGGCACAGTTAAAATTGGATCTAGTGAAGGCTAAAGAGGATCTTGCAGCGGAAGGGATCAGGCTGGCTGCGGAGAGGGCGGCTCTCGATGCCCAAACCCAGCTGATCCAGGCGCAATCCTTCCAACTCACGATGGATCAAAACGCGGCCAATGAGGTCCTGAGAATGAGGCACCAAAAGGCCCAATCTCGACTCCCTCCGGTTTACGATCCACGCAACCTCTTCAACACACCAGGTGCAGGGTCTAGTAACCCGCCAGGGATCATAGCGCCCGGGTCTGGACCCCTTATTCAGCCACGAGTGATGGGGCCTCCCCAGGTGTCCCCTGCCCCGCCTCAGTATGTGCCAATACCTCCGGGTCATTATAATAACCCGCTGGAGAACATGGTCGCTGCGGCAGCACGGCTAGCAGCTCTACCAGTTGACGGCGACTCTCCAACGGCTATTGAAACCCGCCGGGTCAGGGAACTCCTTCAGACAGCACTGGCGCAGCAAGAGGCGTACTCCTACAGCCGGGACAGGATCCACTCGACCCCTCGTCCAGGCCAGAGCCCGAGTTACAACCGGCACATGGTCTCAGCAACCGGCTCAAGTAACGTCCGACGCCATGACCCGCCCCCTGGCCATGGCCCGGCTCATAATGGAGCCTTTTACGCAGCAGACCAAGCGCGGCAAGAGGCGGAGCAAGTGCCGCAATTGACGGCTTACCAGACCCCCCCGGCTTATCCGACGGCTTCCATTGATCTGGGTATCCCTACCAGGACCGGGGGAGTCCCTTGTTTAGTGCCAGCTATCCGTAATGAACGTCTACCTAAGGATTTCAAGGGCCCTAGGAAGGTGCCTAACTACACAGCTGACTTACAACCCGCAGCCTGGATCGAGAGTTATGAGATGGCTATGGAGCTGCTGGAGGTCAGTGAGGTGGCCATGGCCAAGTATTTCACCATGATGTTAGATGGGACCGCCCGCACTTGGTTGAAAGGGCTACCACCGAACTCCATTGGGTCTTGGGCTGAGCTGAAAGCCCGGTTCATCCAAAACTTCAAAGATACCTGTAGGCGGTCTATGTCAATTGTGGATTTGACTAACTGTAAGCAGCAGGAGGGTGAATCCACGACCCATTGGGTTCGCCAAGTTAAGGAGATCATACATTCGTCAGATAAGATGGATGCCGGCTCTGCAGTCTTAATGTTAGAGCAGAATTGTCGTTTCGTGCCCCTGAAGATGAAACTCGGGCAGCTTAAGCGCGACTGCAGTGATATGGGTACACTAATGGCGGCTCTTGTCAAGTACGCCGATTCCGATGGTACCAAGGATCCCCCTTCAGATGATGAAAGGACAGGGAAGGGAAAGAAGAACGGCAATGGCAAGGGTCCTCAGTTTAACCCGGGGAACCAAGGAGGAGGCAAGCGCAAGGCAGATGGCAGCCTAGAGTTTGTGGCCAACGCCAGCTCACAAGGTAATAACCAGCGACGCAAGGGGAGGCCCCCTCCCCGAGGC
This sequence comes from Triticum aestivum, assembly GCF_018294505.1. Classification (NCBI taxonomy): domain Eukaryota; kingdom Viridiplantae; phylum Streptophyta; class Magnoliopsida; order Poales; family Poaceae; genus Triticum; species Triticum aestivum. The sequence continues at coordinate 239,768,527 of NC_057814.1, read as the reverse complement.
GGCGGGTCAGGTCCGACGCTGGAGCAGCTGTTCAATGAACCTTGTCCAAGGCATGGCTCTAGAGAGAAGCCAGCGACTCACCCGTGGAAGGATTGTGCAATCATGAAGGCCTTTAAGAACTATAATGGCCCGGGCGGCGACTCAGGTGCCGGCGGCTCAGGTGCCGGCGGCTCAGGCGCCGGCGGCTTTCATGGCCCGGGGGGCGGCTCAAATTCTGGTCCTCAGAGCGGTCAAGGGGGCTTTAATCAACAGTCTGGCCAGGGTCATCAACAGCAGCAGGGGGGTTATCAGACCAATCCAAAGCAACTTAGCGGTGGACAGTATCATGTGTTTACCACTAGTTTGTGCAAGCAAGATCAGAAGCTTCACAAGAGGGCTGTGAATGCTGTGGAGCCGGCGATCCCACGCTACTTGCGGTGGTCTGAGCAACCTATAGTGTGGAGTAGGGAGGATCACCCTCCCCGGGTGGATAACCCGGGCCACTTGGCCTTAGTGGTGGCTCCTCAAGTGGGAGGATATAAATTCACAAAGGTGCTCATGGATGGAGGCAGCAGCATCAACATCCTCTATTATGAGACTTTTCGCCGTATGGGGTTGGTTGATAAGAACCTCAGCCAGTCGAACACTATCTTCCATGGCGTGGTACCTGGTAAGTCGGCTTATCCAGTCAGCAAGATCGAATTGGAAGTGGCTTTTGGTGAAGAAAACAACTACAGGGTGGAGAAATTGACCTTTGAGGTGGTCAAGATAAGAAGTCCCTACCATGCTATATTTGGACGGCCAGCTTACGCCAAGTTCATGGCACGGCCGTGTTATGTGTAGTTACAACTCAAGATGCCAGGTCACAATGGGACCATTACGGTTCACGGCAGCCGGAAGGTGGCTCTGGAGTGTGAGGAAGGCGATGCGGCTTATGCAGAATCTGTGTGTGCTACAGAGGAGTTGAAGTTTTACAAGGACAATGTTGACCCAACAGATATGACCTCTCTGAAAAAGCCAACTATAGAACAAGAGCCGGCAATGAAATTTAAATCAGCTGATGAGACTAAACTTGTTGATTTTGTTCCAGGTGACTCATCTCAGCAGTTTAGCATCAGTGCCAATCTGGATCCAAAATAGGAAAGCGCGCTCATCGAGTTCATCCGTGAGAATAGGGACATCTTCGCATGGAAACCTTCTGACATGCCAAGTGTACCTAGAGAACTCGCTGAGCATACTCTCAATGTTGATCCTAAATTTAAGCCGGTCAGACAGTTCCTTCGGCGGTTTAATGAAGAGAGGCGGAAAGCTATTGGTGAAGAGGTGGCCCGGCTCTTGGCGGCCGGGTTTATCGTTGAAGTCTTTCACCCAGAGTGGTTGGCTAACCCGGTGCTCGTACTCAAGAAGAACGGCACCTGGCGGATGTGTGTGGACTACATGGACTTGAACAAGGCGTGTCCGGCTGATCCTTTTGCCCTCCCCCGTATTGACCAAATCATTGATGCTACGGCAGGTTGTGCACGTCTAAGTTTCTTGGATGCTTATTCCGGTTATCATCAGATTAAGATGGCAGTTAAGGACCAGGAGAAGACAGCGTTCATTACTCCCTTTGGAGCCTTCTGCTATGTATCCATGCCTTTTGGACTCAAGTGTGCACAGGCGACTTACCAGCGTTGTGTACAGAACTGTCTTCATAAACAGATTGGACGTAATGTTCACGCTTACGTGGACGATATTGTGGTTAAGTCCATCAAAGAGGAAACCCTGATAGATGATTTAAGGGAAACCTTTGATAATCTCCGGGTCTATAAGATGATGCTTAACCCGGCCAAGTGTGTCTTTGGTGTTCCTGCAGGCAAACTCTTGGGCTTTTTGGTTTCTGACAGAGGCATTGAGGCTAACCCGGAGAAGATCAAGGCCATCACCTCCCTGGCTAAACCGGCGTGTATAAATGACGTTCAGTGCTTGGCGGGTCGCATTGCTGCTTTAAGCCGGTTTATAAGCCGTTTGGGTGAGAAGGCCATGCCCTTATATCAGTTGATGAAGAAAACTGATAACTTTGTCTGGAATGATGCAGCTAATACCGCCTTTGAGGATTTGAAGAAGCAGCTGGCAGAGCCCCCAGTCCTTGCTGCTCCGGTTGATAAGGAGCCCTTACTACTGTATGTGGCGGCAAACGCACGAGCTGTCAGTGTGGCCATTGTGGTAGAACGCAAGGAGGAGGGTAAGGAACATCCGGTTCAGCGGCCGGTTTATTATGTCAGCGAGGTGCTCATTGAGTCCAAGCAGCGGTACCCGCATTGGCAGAAGCTCGTGTATGGTGTGTTCATGGCAAGCCGGAAACTTAAGCATTATTTTCAGGGTCATCCCATCACTGTGGTCAGCTCTGCCCCCCTTGGTGACATCATCCAAAACAGAGAGGCCACAGGGAGAATTGCTAAGTGGGCTGTAGAACTTGGACCTCATGGTCTCAAATATGTGCCACGCACTGCTGTTAAATCTCAGGCCTTGGTGGATTTCATCAATGATTGGACAGAGTCACAAGTGCCTGAGCAGAAGCCGGATAACACATATTGGACTATTCACTTCGATGGGTCCAGGCAGTTGGAGGGCTCGGGGGCTGGTGTTGTATTGGCTTCCCCAAAAGGTGACAAGTTCCATTATGTGCTACAGTTGATGTTTCCTTGCACTAATAATGCGGCTGAGTATGAGGCCTTGCTCCACGGTCTTCGGATGGCTAAGGAAATGAGCTTGAGCCGGGTAAGATGCTTCGGTGACTCAGACTTGGTGGCTCAACAAGTATCCGGCAAGTGGGACTCTAAAGACCCGCCATGGCGGCTTATCGCCGCGAAGTTGATGCCATTGCTGGCACTTTCAGGGCTACCAAGTAGAGCACATTGATCGCAGGAAGAACGAGGTGGCTGATGCCCTAAGCCGGCTAGGCTCTCAGCGAAAGCCGGTGCCGCCTAACACTTTCCTGGATGTCCTGTATAGCCCTTCGGTTAAGTTGCCTACGGAGGAAGACTTGGCTGTCCCTGACCCGGAGGCACAACTGGTGGCGGCTCTCCATATCATACCAGACTGGACAATGCCATATCTGGCTTACATGACCCGGGGCGAGTTGCCTGAGGATGAAACTTTGGCCAGGCAAATAACCCGGCGGGCCAAGTCAATGATTGTTATCGATGGCGAGTTACATCATCACAGTGTTACAGGAGCGTTTCAGCGTTGTGTCTCCCCTGAGGAAGGTCAAGAGATCTTGCGTGAGATCCATGAAGGGGATTGCGGCCATCACGCCGGCTCAAAGTCTCTTGTGGCCAAGGCTTTTCGTCATGGTTTTTATTGGTTGACGGCTCATGCTGATGCAGAGGACTTGGTCAGTAAATGTGATGGTTGCCAGAGGTTCTCACGACGGGCTCATGTGCCGGCTCAGGAGCTGAGGATGATCCCAATCACTTGGCCCTTTGCGGTCTGGGGGCTTGATATGGTTGGGCCTTTTAAAAGGTCCAAGGATAAGAAGACCCACCTCTTGGTGGCAGTTGATAAATTCACAAAGTGGGTGGAAGCTGAGCCAGTTAGCAAGTGCGATGCAGCCACGGCGGTTCAATTTATGAAACAGGTGATTTTCCGCTTCGGCTTTCCGCACAGCATCATAACCGAAAATGGCACCAATCTCTCCAAAGGCGTTATGGAAGAGTTTTGTCAACGAGAGCATATCCGACTTGATGTTTCCTCAGTGGCTCATCCTCAATCCAATGGTCAAGCTGAGAGAGCTAACCAGGAGATTCTGAAGGGCATCAAGCCCCGGCTTTTGGTCCCTTTGCAACGGACGCCGGGTTGTTGGGTGGAGGAGTTGCCCTCCGTCTTATGGAGTATCAACACTACTCCTAACAGGTCTACAGGCTTCACGCCTTTCTTCATGGTTTATGGAGCAGAAGCAGTCCTCCCCAGTGACATCCGTCACGACTCACCTCGCGTGGCGGCTTATGTTGAGACGGATAATGAACAGGCGCGCCAAGATGCTCTTGACTTGTTGGACGAACAGCGTGATGTGGCAGCAGCCCGTTCAGCGATTTACCAACAAGACCTGCGCCGTTATCATAGCCGCCGGGTCAAATCCCGGGTCTTCCAGGAAGGCGACCTTGTGCTCCGGCTCATCCAGGATCAAACAGATGCACACAAGTTATCCCCGCCTTGGGAAGGGCCCTTTGTGGTCAGCAAGAACTTGCACAACGGGTCATATTACCTCATTGACATTCGGGAGCACAAAGATTCACGAAAATCGGAGGAGGAGACCCGTCGGCCGTGGAACATAGCTCAGCTTCGGCCTTATTACACTTGAGCCACCGGCTCTCGTGGTGTACATACTTCTCTTAGCCATGTATATATTATGATAAGCAATAAAGCAGGACCTCTGTCCTTTTTTCTCCTCCAAATATACACGTATTGTTCTCATTGCAAGATTACATGATGATCTAAAGGAGGATCCGGCTTATGATCGTCTTCGAATTTAGCCGTAAGCAGTAAAGTCACTTGGGGGCTTCCTGTTCAAACATGGGTCGTATTCGAACCAAAGAGAACATAGCTGTCAATACCCATTTGATTGGCAAAGTGCCAAGCTCATTGGGAAATTACCTTTGGTCATATTTGAATCATAGTTTAACCCCTCTGAGAACCGACGTGGATCGTATTCGAATCAGCGTCGTTAAACAATTCTTGAAATCACTTGGGGGCTTCCTGTTCAAACATGGGTCGTATTCGAACCAAAGAGAACATAGCTATCGGTACCCTCTTGATTGGCATCGCCACACCCACTGGGGGCTATGTGATCGTATCCGAATCTTAGCCTAACCCCTTTGGGCCGGGTTTCTGGTGGTATTCGAACTGGAAGCCCCTAAGTTCCTATGTTCTATCACAAGTTTACTCTGATGATGTCCAGGTGTGTACGGCCGGGTCTCGCTTGGCCGGCTTAACTTTGGTTTACAGTGTTAGTTGAACACCATGGGTGTCATAAAGACAGGTAACTCGGAGTTAAGATACCAACCTGGTTACCCGGGTTCTCTAAACCGGAAGTATGTTTACAGGCCGCTAAGGGTGTTATTACGGCTGTGTTAAGGATATAATTGAGGACCAGTCTTTTTTGATTCATATTCCGGGTTATCTATCCAAAACACCTGATTCTCAGGGTGGTAAGCCGCCTCGAGACTTGTGATTTGCCTTTCTGTGCAGGATACTTAAAGGCACCTCTTTCAGGTTGAGAAAAACAAAGGGATGATTATGACCCAGAGAAACATCAAAGAGACAATTTCAAAAGACCTTGGCATTCAATACGTGCACGATGGCACGGCAGAGATAGACTGTTGCACCTACTCTATTACAAAACTCATCAAGTCTAAAAAGGGTGGAGCATTGTTTGGTAAACCGCCAGCCGAGTTACGATGCCCGCTGAGTGGAAGTCTCCGGCTCGTTCCTGTCCTCTCCTCTGGCTGATCCCAAGACCTGGAAGGTTGATGACTTCCAGTCGATGCCGCGGAGAGCCTCGAATTGGGCTTCCTCGTCAATTAACCCGGCCGGGTCAATCTCCGGGGCGAAGGTGTGCTGACGAGCCGGCGGGATCAGGTTGAGGGCTTCATAGCGAGGGGTTGGAATCCTCTGATTCTCCGCGTCATTACCCGGCTGGTACTTGGTCAGATCTGTGTCGTTCCCGATGAGGGTGGCCACCGGGCGTACAGCCTTCACGCACGCCGCGAAGTCCTTCTGATCGAAAGCTGAGCCGTCTTCCTTTAGGCTTGGATAGCCAAGGGAGATGTCCGCCGGGTCTAACTCCGGCAGGAATGCCTTGGCCCGGCTCAGCGCGGCGATCGCTCCGGCTCTCGCAGAAGCCCGTCGCAGCTCTTGGATCCGCTGAGGCAGAACGGCGAGCCGGCGCAGGACTTCTGCCAGGTGAGTCGGCACCTCGTTGGAGAGGGCCACCACAGCTAAGGCACGCTGTGACCCGGTGTAGAGCTGCTCCGCCAGGGTATACACGGCCTTTAGCTTGGTGACCATGCTCTGGTTGAGGTTGGCACTTCTGGGACCTGTTTAACAGAATCAAGTAAGTCGGCGACAAGGATGAATCATGAGATATAAACATTCTAACATTGATGAAAGCCGGTGAGGCGACTTACCGAAGATGGCGGCCACCATTTGGCAAACCTCGCGCTTTAGGCCGGAGAGCTCGGCGGTCTTCTCAGAGAGAGTCTTCTCCGCCTGTTCTGCCCGGGCACCAGTGCGGCCTTCTCTTCAGCCCAGGCCTTCCGCTCAGCATCAAATTCTGTCTTCAGCTTCTCTTGAGCGGCGATGCTGGAGACAAACTTGGCGTTTGCCTTCCGGGTCTCCATCTCCTGCGTCTTCAGCCGGCTCTTGAGATCCGCAAGGTCCGACTCTAGTTTCTTGCCAACAGCCTGTATAAATTTTCGGGTTATGACATGAGCAGTTACTATATAAGTCCCAAGCACTTTCCAAGCAAAGATACTTGGCACTTGGGGGCTAATGCATATTGAACGTATCTATCTACATACAGCCGGCTCAATTGAGTAAGCCGGAACCTAAGTCTACAACATATTCAAATCATAAGTCGTCGACTTGGGGGCTAGCATGGCAAAGATAACTATGTAGTAAGTAAGAAGATAACAGAAGGATACCTCAGATTTTTGCTGGATCTGGTTTACCATGGCGACCTCGGCGTCCCGGCTCTTGTGTACTTGGCTGATGTAGCCAGAGACGAGCTCTCCAATGCTCAGGTTGCTGTAGTTGGAGAGGGCCAGATTCGCCCGGTAGGGCAGCAGCAGCTCCCCCTTAGCGGAGCACTTGGCCAACACGGTCGGTCTCCCCGGCTCAACAAACTCTGTCCGGGTGATTACCACGTCCGGGTCATCTGCTGGTGGAGCTGAGCCGGAGGCCTCCGGGTTAACCGATGCTTCGGTTGTTGTCTTGGTAGTTAGGGCAGCGGCTTCAGGTGCCGTGTCCATTGGAGTGGTGGCTTCGGGGGCGGAGGCAGCTGGCGGTTCTTGAGCCGTCACCTCCGGTTCAGGCAAATCCGGCACTCCGGCTGATCTGGTCTTCTTTGCTCTTTTGGTGAGTTTTGCCTGAGCACTGAAAGGACAGAAGTGTTAAGCACACAAAGAGTAAGTACAGACAAATATAATGTAAGATGGTTGTCATTACCCGGGCGTGGTCTTGAAAGCCGGAAGACTCGACTGCATAGAGTCGCCCGAAGAAGGGGAGGTCTCCTGATAATTGGAGTCAGAAGAATTGAGTGGCTGACGGATAACACCCGCCAACGGATGAAAAGGGTACAAGTGAGAAAAAACCTCAGTTCGACGCTTCCTTGTTGCGTCGGGTAGCCCGGCGGAGAGATCGGTGTCCTTGTTGGTCCGGGTGTGACGCCGGCTTTCATGAACCTGTCGCTTCAAAATAAATTGAGGGTCTTGGTAAGCTAAAGGATGTGAAAAGCTTACTTTCCGGGTTACCCTTCGGACTTTCAGCTGTGGCAAGGGCTCCGAGTCGGAGGAAAGCGACATTACCTCTTCAACCACTGGGTTACTTGCGCCGGTGTCATCCTGTCAATGAGCAAGTATTGATAAGGCGGACAGCAACAAACAGTGAATATAATAAGGACTTAAATGCTCAGGAGTTACCTCTGACTCGGAGCTGTCGCTTAATTGCATCAGCTCCGAAGCAGTAGGCCTGCTTCCTTTTTTGCGAGGGGCGGCTTTCTTCGCCTTCCTGGCTTTCTTGGCCGCCTCATGGTCATATTTGACCCGCCAGAACTTATCATCAGCCTGAAAAATACAATGACGAATTCTTAAAACGGTTCAGATGAAGGTTATATGCAGACGAAGATAAAAGGTTAAAGTCAGCGGCTTACCGCTGGGGGTGGATTGGTCTTGTAGAAGGGGGCTAACCCGGTCCTTCCGCAGTCTGCCAGGCTCTCGTTTAAAAGAGCCTTGGTCTCCTCCTCTGCAACGTCTTCTGGAAGATCATTGCGGCTATGCCTCTGAGGGTCATCCTTTTGCCCTGTGTACTCACACATTAAGCCGGGGCGGCGGCTCAATGGGATCACCCGCCAGGAGATCCAGACCCGGACCAGGTCAATTCCGTTCAGACCGTTGCCCAGGAGGGCCTTGATTTTGTTGATAGTAGGAAGCAGAGGCTGGTGCTCCGCTTGAGTCAGCTTGTCCGACAGTGGGTGAGTCGGCTCCAGACGTGTTGGGCGAAAGCCGGGCAGCGGGCTTTCATCAGCCGGGGACGTATCTTGGCAGTAGAACCAAGTCATGTTCCAGTCCTTGGGGTGGCTCGGTGGCTCTACGTAAGGGAAAAGACAATCCCTACGCCGCTGGATGGAAATGCCACCTAACTCCAGACTTGGTCCGTTGGCGCACTCATTCTGGCGGTTTAAGTAAAAAAGCTCTCTGAAGAGCAGCAGACTAGGCTCTTCTCCAAGATAAACTTCGCAGAGGACTTGGAAATTGCAGATGTTGGACACTGACTTGGGGCCTATATCTTGAGGCCGCAAGTCGAAGAAGTTGAGCACGTCCCTAAAAAACTTTGAGCCGGGCGGTGCGAAGCCCCGGCTCATGTGATCTGCGAAAATCACTACCTCCCCATCCTTTGGCTGTGGTCTCTCTTCTGACGGGTCAGGGGCACGGTAGGACATGACTTCTTTCTTAGGCAGATATCCGGACTTAACAAAATTGGCTAGGGTCTCGTTGGTGACGTTGGACCTCATCCAGTTGCAAGTGATGGGAGCCTTAGGAGGCATGGTGAAAGTTGGCAGTCTATGACAAAAAGGAAAAATGTCCGGGTTAATTTTAAGCCGGAGATCTACAATTCACAACTAAGGTGGCGGCTTATGAAGGGGACTAATGATATATACTCTGGTACAGTGGGTTATTTAAGCCACAGGGGCATTCAGAGTAAGTTGGTTATCTACGGCCTTACCACAGTTAAGCCGGAGGATTCTACGAAGCATGGTTTTCTTTAAAGCCGGAGGATTCTATGGCGCGTGGTTTCTTTAAACCGGAATTGTAAGCTGCCAAGGTTGAATGGTTGCAGTTTTTACTAAGTGTGGTAAAACAGGTTTCACATATTGCAGTAACTTTTTTGGATCAAAATGGTCGGGCAAAGGAAAAAATTTCTAGACCTAGAAACGGAAGTGAGGGAGTTCTTGGGTTCGAACAAGGTTCTTATGCAGTACAAGGAAGGCTACTTGCGTGTGAAATGGATCTTAAAACAACTACCGCACTAGTTCTATGCAGGCCTAAGATCAAGCAGGAGCAGTAACTAGGAGAACTACCGAACTTGCGGGCAATGGTGACGAACACGAAGAACGTGGATGAACCCTACTGCAGATCTACTCTACAGGGTAGTGAGAACTTACCGGAGCTGAAGAGGTGCGGGAGTCGCCGCCGTTTATCTGGTCCGAGTCAGGGTGATGTAGCGGCCAAGGTTGACGAAGACCGGAGGCGAGACGACGGCGGCGAAGTGCGAGCTCAGGGAGAGAGGCAGCGGCGCGAGGAGGAAGAAGAGTGGCAGAGAAGCCCGTCGGGCCGGCCTATTTATAAGGCAAGGTCATAAGTGGGCGCGAGATTCAAGGAGACCACGGCGTGGTTATCTCCCCCCCACGGCGCCTCGATTTTCGGGATGACAGTAAAAGCAAAGATCCGTTGCGGATCTGGTGGAGTAAAAAACGGGCTTAATGGAAGATGACGTCACGGCGGATTATCCGGAGACCAGAGGATGACGTCACGCCGGGTTATGGCCTTCACATGAATAGTAAGCCGGAGATTTTTTCTGTCGGCAGAGTTGAAGATTGACATGAGCCGGCTCAAATCAATCTGGGGCCTAATGTTGAGGATATAGACCTTAGAGTCACCTGCCAGGAGGGGCCGGGTTACTCCAATGGTCATTACCAGAAGCCCGGAGCCAAGCTTGAAGACGGTGGGCCAGAGATGGGCTTAAGACCCGGATATGGCTTAGGGCCCGTAGTTACAATCGTTGTTATGGTAGAACTTGTAGTGCAAGGCAAGTATGATTGAGAGTCCGAGCCGGACGCTCTTATGAGCCGGCCGGGGCTCTGAGGGCTGCTGGGCGTCAGCCTCCCTATATAAAGGGACGACCCGGCAGCGGTTGAGGGATGACAACAATCTCATCGAGAGCCGGGCATAGCAGTTTAGCTCCCTGGTGATCGTAACCCTAATCAATACCATCTCAACTGGACGTAGGCTTTTACCTTCACCGTAAGGGGCCAAACCAGTATAAACCCTCGTGTTCCTTGTCCCACATTAACCCCTTCAAGCTTCCTAGTTGCGATGGCTCCACGACTAAGTCCTAGCTCGAGGACATCTGCCGTGACAATTCCACGACAAGTAGCAAAAGTAATATTTTTGGGTTTTGTAGTGATTGTAATAGTAGCAACGGAAAAGTAAATAAGCGAAGAACAATATGTGAAAAGCTCGTAGGCATTGGATCAGTGATGGAGAATTATGCCAACTGCGGTTCATCATGTAACAGTCATAACATAGGGTGACACAGAACTAGCTCCAATTCATCAATGTAATGTAGGCATGTATTCCGGATATAGTCATACATGCTTATGGAAAAGAACCTGCATGACATCTTTTTTCCTACCCTCCCGTGGCAGCGGGGTCCTAATGGAAACTAAGGGATATTAAGGCCTCCTTTTAATAGAGTACTGGACCAAAGCATTAACACATAGTGAATACATGAACTCCTCAAACTATGGTCATCAGCGGGAGTGGTCCCGATTATTGTCCCTTCGGGGTTGCCGGATCATAACACATAGTAGGTGACTATAGACTTGCAAGATAGGATCAAGAACTCAAGTATCTTCATGAAAACATAATAGGTTCAGATCTGAAATCATGGCACTCGGGCCCTAGTGACAAGCATTAAGCATAGAAAAGTCATAGCAACATCAATCTCAGAACATAGTGGATACTTGGGATCAAACCCTAACAAAACTAACTCGCTTACATGATAGGTCTCATCCAACCCATTACCGTCCAGCAAGCCTACGATGGAATTACTCACGCACGGCGGTGAGCATCATGAAATTGGTGATGGAGGATGGTTGATGATGACGACGGCGACGAATCCCCCTCTCCGGAGGCCTGAACGGACTCCAGATCAGCCCTCCCGAGAGGTTTTAGGGCTTGGCGGCGGCTCCGTATCGTAAAACGCAATGAATCCTTCTCTCTGATTTTTCTCTCCCCGAAAGTGAATATATGGAGTTTGAGTTGAGGTCGGTGGAGCGTCAGGGGGCCCACAAGGCAGGGGGCGCGCCCCCACCCTCGTGGACAGGGTGTGGGCCCCCTGATGTGGATTTTTCTTCCAGTATTTTTAATATTTTCCAAAAAGACGTTCCATGGAGTTTCAGGTCATTCCGAGAACTTTTGTTTCTGCACATAAATAACACCATGGAAAGTCTGCTGAAAACAGCGTCAGTCCGGGTTAGTTCCATTCAAATCATGCAAGTTAGAGTCCAAAACAAGGGCAAAAGTGTTTGGAAAAGTAGATACGACGGAGACGTATCAACTCCCCCAAGCTTAAACCTTTGCTTGTCCTCAAGCAATTCAGTTGATAAACTGAAAGTGATAAAGAAAAACTTTTACAAACTCTGTTTGCTCTTGTTGTTGTAAATATGTAAAGCCAGCATTCAAGTTTTCAGCAAAGATTATGACTAACCACATTCACAATAACTCTTAGGTCTCATGTTTACTCATATCAATGGCATAATCAACTAGCGAGCCATAATAATAAATCTCGGATGACAACACTTTCTCAAAACAATCATGATATGATATAATAAGATGGTATCTCACTAGCCCTTTCTGAGACCGCAAAACATAAATGTAGAGCACCTTTAAAGATCAAGGACTGACTAGACATTGTAATTCATGGTAAAAGAGATCCAGTCATAGTCATACCCAATATAAATTAATAGTAATGAATGCAAATGACAGCTGTGCTCTCCAGCTAGTGCTTTTTAATAAGAGGGTGATGACTCAACATGAAAGTAAATAGATAGGCCCTTCACAAAGGGAAGCAGGGATTTGTAGAGGTGCCAGAGCTCAATTTTGAAATAGAGATAAATAATATTTTGAGCGGTATACTTTCATTGTCAACATAACAACCAAGAGATGGTGATATCTTCCATGCTACACACATTATAGGCGGTTCCCAAACAGAATGGTAAAGTTTATACTCCCCCTCGACCAACAAGCATCAATCCATGGCTTGCTCGAAACAACGAGTGCCTCCAACTAGCAACAGTCCCAGGGGGAGTTTTGTTTGTAATTATTTTGATTTGATTTGCATAAAGCATGGGACTGGGCATCCCGGTGACCAGCCATTTTCTCGTGAATGAGGAGCGGAGTCCACTCCTCTTGAGAATAACCCACCTAGCATGGAAGATACGGACAACCCTAGTTGATACATGAGCTATTCGAGCATACAAAACAGAATTTCATTTGAAGGTTTAGAGATTGGCACATACAAATTTACTTGGAACGGCAGGTAGATACCGCATATAGGAAGGTATGGTGGACTCATACGGAATAACTTTTGGGTTTAAGGGATTGGATGCACAAGCAGTATTCCCGCTTAGTACAAGTGAAGGCTAGCAAAAGACTGGGAAGCAACCAACCAGAGAGCGACAACAGTCATGAACATGCATTAAAATTAATAGACATTGAGTACGAGCATGAGTAGGATATAATCCACCATGAACATAAATATCGTGAAGGCTATGTTAATTTGTTTCAACTACATGTGTGAACATGTGCCAAGTCAAGTCACTTAAATCATTCAAAGGAGGATACCACCCCACTATAGCACATCACAACCATTTTAATAGCATGTTGGCATGCAAGGTAAACCATTATAACTCATAGCTAATCAAGCATGGCATGAGCAACTATGATCTCTAATTGTCATTGCAATCATGTTTATTCACAATAGGTTGAATCAGGAACGATGAACTAATCATATTTACAAAAACAAGAGAGGTCGAGTTCATACCAGCTTTTCTCATCTCAGTCAGTCCATCATATATTGTCATAATTGCCTTTCACTTGCACGACCGAACGATGTGAATAATAATAAGAGTGCACGTGCATTGGACTACAGCAAGAAAAGTAAACTAACTAAAAACTACACTATTTTTTTCGTTTTTCTTAAGGTTTATCAAACACACAAGAAGAAAGCAGGAAAAAGGAAAATAAACTAGCATGGATATTATAGTGAAAGAGTATGAGCACCGACATCTAGCAATGAGTGTGTGGGAATATAAATGTAATGTCAGTGAGAAATACATACTCCCCCAAGCTTAGGCTTTTGGCCTAAGTTGGTTTATTGCCACGGATGGCCTGGCAGATATCCATAGTTGTAGCCGGGGTCATACTGCGATGCGGCGGTTATTGCCTCCTGAGCTGCAGCGTGGCGGTGAGCTGCCTCCGCCCTCCTCTCGTACTCATCTGCCTCCTCTCTGGTAATAAAATGTCTTCCTTTTGCCTGATAATCAAAGAAGGCAGGAGCAGGGAGAGTAATACGGACAACACAACGTCTGTCAAAGATTAAGCGATACCGGAGAGGTGATTCATTCCTCTCAACAAACTGGTGGTGAACCATAGCATTAAAGTCTAAATAAGTAGGAGGCAATTCAATATCATCATTACGTATGGTTACACCAAGAAAATCAGCTAAGCGGGTTGCATAAATTCCACCAAAGAAATCTCCATTAAATCTATTGTGATGCAACCTACGCGCAACAATGGCTCCCAAATTATAAGATTTGTCTCCTAACACATCACTCCTAAGAATACTGAGGTCAGGGACACACATATGACATGCTTCATCTTTACCATTTATGCACCTACCTATGAAGAGAGCAAAATAATGTATAGCAGTAAAATGAATGCTCCCGATGGTAGCTTGTGCTATATCTCTAGATTCCCCCACAGTTATACTAGCAAGAAAATCTCTAAATTCAGATTTGCAGGGTTCACTAGCACTACCCCATTGTGGAAGTTTGCAAGCAGTGGTGAAATCCTCTAAGTCCATAGTGTAAGATTTTTCATAGAGATCAAACAGGACAGTTGGAGAATTACGTGAAGATGAAAATTCAAACCTCCTCACAAAGGAACTAGTGAGATAGTGGTACTGGCGGCACTTTTCTTCCTCGAAGCTCACAAGATCAGCATTACGCAAATATGCGTTAAATTCTTCCTTGATTCCCGCTTGATCCATAAAGTTTTCTGAAGGCCATTCACAAGGCCGCACTGGAGCGTCCCTTGGTGGCTCATCGTCAGCATCACGCATTGCAAGCCTGGGTCATGCTTCCTTGAAGAACCACCTTGGAACATTTTCCTAAGCATATTTCTCCCTCTGAAAAATTTCCGAAATTTTTAGTAACTTCAAATAAAAATGAACCAAGCTCAACAAAATTGATAGCAACTACTCCTACAAGTGCCTATAGCCTTTATCAAGCATTAGAACTACTTGGAACCATACAAATTTGACATGCAAGCTCAAGAACATGGTCACCTAGGCAGCATAAATTTGCAATGAATAAAGCACTAGAACAAAACTAATTGGACTAATGGAGGAGTCACATACCAAGGAACAATCCCCCCAAGCAGTTTTGTGAGAGGTGCTTTGAGCAAGGAGATCGAAAATCGCAGCAAAATGAGCTAGAACTCGTGCTTGAGCTGGATGGTGATTTTTTTGGGAGGAAGAAGAAGTGTGTGGGTGCAGGAATAAGTGGAGGGGAGCCACCATGGGCCCACGAGGCAGGGGGCGCGCCCTGGACCCTCGTGGCCAGGTGCTTGCTCCCCCTGCCATGTTCTCAGTGCCAGATATTCTCAAATATTCTAGAAAAAATCATATTCCATTTTCAGGGCATTTGGAGAACTTTTATTTTCGGGGTATTTTTATATTGCACGGATAATTCAGAAAACAGACAGAAAAATACTATTTTTGCTTTATTTCAACTAAATAACAGAAAGTAGAAAGAGGGTACAGAAGGTTGTGCCTTCTAGTTTCATCCATCTCATGCTCATCAGAAGGAATCCACTAACAAGGTTGATCAAGTCTTGTTAACAAACTCATTCCGAATAACATGGAACCGGAGAAATTTTGAATAACACTATGTTACCTCAACCAGGATATGCACATCCCCAATAATAAGAATATCATATCTCTTTTTGACAGTAGGAAGAGGAAATTCAAAACCTCCAAAAATAATCGATGGAATTTTTCCAATAGAATTGATACTATGAACTTGAGGTTGTTTCCTCGGAAAGTGTACCATATGCTCATTACCATTAACATGAAAAATGACATTGCCTTTGTTGCAATAAATAACAGCCCCTGCAGTATTCAAAAAAGGTCTTCTAAGAATAATAGACATACTATCGTCCTCAGGAATATCAAGAATAACAAAGTCTGTTAAAATAGTAACGTTTGCAACCACAACAGGCACATCCTCACAAATACCGACAGGTATAGCAGTTGATTTATCAGCCATTTGCAAAGATATTTCAGTAGGTGTGAACTTATTCAAGTCAAGTCTACGATATAAAGAGAGAGGCATAACACTAACACCGTCTCCAAGATCACATAAAGCAGTTTTAACATAGTTTCTTTTAATGGAGCATGGTATAGTTGGTACCCCTGGATCTCCTAGTTTCTTTGGTATTCCACCCTTAAAAGTATAATTAGCAAGCATGGTGAAAATTTCAGCCTCCGGCATCTTTCTTTTATTAGTGACAATTTCTTTCATATACTTAGCATAAGGATTCATTTTGAGCATATCAGTCAAACGCATACGCAAAAAGATAGGTCTAATCATTTCAGCATAGCGCTCAAAATCCTCATCATACTTTTTCTTGGATGGTTTGGGAGGAAAAGGCATGGGTTTCGGAACCCATGGCTCCCTTTCTTTACCATGTTTCCTAGCAACAAAGTCTCTCTTATCATAATGTTGATTCTTTGATTGTGGGTTATCAAGATCAACAGCAGGTTCAATTTCTACATCATTATCATTGCTAGGTTGAGCATCATCATGAACATTATCATTAACATTTTCACTAGGTTCATGTTCATTACCAGATTGTGTTTTAGCATCAGAAATAGAAATATCATTTGCATTCTCAGGTGGTTCAGCAATAGGTTCACTAGAAGTATGCAAAGTCCTATCATTTTTCTTTTTCTTCTTTTTAGAAGGACTAGGTGCATCCTTATTATTTCTCTGAGAATCTTGTTCAATTCTCCTAGGGTGGCCTTCAGGATACAAAGGTTCCTGAGACATTTTACCAGTTCTAGTAGCCACTCTAACAGCATAATCATTTTTCTTACTATTCAATTCATTGAGCAAATCACTTTGAGCTTTAAGTACTTTTTCTACTTGAGTGGTAACCATAGAAGCATGTTTACTAATGAGTTTAAGTTCACCTTTAACATTAGCCATATAATTACTCAAGTGTTCAAGCATATCGGAATTGTATTTCAATTGTCTACCAAAATAAGCATTGAAGTTTTCTTGTTTGACAATAAAGTTATCAAACTCATCCAGACAATGGCTAGCAATTTTAGTAGGAGGGATTTCAGCTTTATCATATCTATTGAGAGAATTTACCTTTACTACCCGTGTCGGGTTATCAAGACCATGAGTTTCTTCAATAGGTGATGGATTAAGATCATATGTTTCTTCAACAGGCAGTAAATTAAGACCATGTATTTCTTCAATAGGAGGTAAATTCTTAACATCTTCAGCTTTAATACCTTTTTCTTTCATAGATTTCTTTGCCTCTTGCATATCTTCAGGACTGAGAAATAGAACACCTCTCTTCTTCGGAGTTGGTTTAGGAATAGGCTCAGGAATTGGCTCAGGAAGTGTCCAATTATTTTCATTTGTGAAAATATTATTCAATAGTTCAGCTTCGTCTGGTGTTCTTCCCCTGAAAACAGAACAAGCACAACTATCCAGGTAATCTCTGGAAGCATCGGTTAGTCCATTATAAAAGATATCAAGTATTTCATTTTCCTTAAGAGGATGATTAGGCAAAGCATTAAGTAACTGGAGAAGCCTCCCCCAAGCTTGTGGGAGACTCTCTTCTTCAGTTTGCACAAAATTATATATTTCCCTTAAAGCAGCTTGTTTCTTATGAGCAGGGAAATATTTAGCAGAGAAGTAATAAATCATATCCTGGGGACTACGCACACATCCAGGATCAAGAGAATTAAACCATATCTTAGCATCACCCTTTAATGAGAACGGAAATATTTTAAGGATATATAGGTAGCGAGGTTTCTCATCATTAGTGAACAAGGTGGCTATATCATTTAATTTAGTAAGATGTGCCACAACAGTTTCAGATTCATAGCCATGAAAAGGATCAGATTCAACCAAAGTAATTACATCAGGATCAACAGAGAATTCATAGTCCTTATCAGTAACACAGATAGGTGAATTAGCAAAAGCAGGGCCAGGTTTCATTCTAGCATTAAGAGATTGCTGCTTCCATTTAGCTAATAACCTCTTGAGCTCATATCTATCTTTGCAAGCTAAAATAGCTATAGCAGCTTCTTTTTCCAAGACATAACCCTCAGGAACAACAGGCAATTCATATTTATTAGGGGGAGAGTCTTCATCATCACTTTCATCAATGCTATCAGTTTCAATAATTTCATTCTCTCTAACCCTAGCAAGTTGTTCATCAAGAAATTCATCAAGTGGCACAGTAGTATCAAGCATAGAAGTAGTTTCATCATAAGTATCATGCATAGCAGAAGTGGCATCATCAATAACATGCGACATATCAGAACGAATAGCAGAAGCAGGTTTAGGTGTCGCAAGCTTACTCAAAACAGAAGGTGAATCAAGTGCAGAGCTAGATGGCAGTTCCTTACCTCCCCTCGTAGTTGAGGGATAGATTTTTGTTTTCTCGTCTTTCAAGTTCTTCATAGTGACCAGCAGATATAAATCCAAAGTGACTCAAAGAATAGAGCTATGCTCCCCGTCAACGGCGCCAGAAGATAGTCTTGATAACCCACAAGTATAGGGGATCGCAACAGTTTTCGAGGGTAGAGTATTCAACCCAAATTTATCGATTCGACACAAGGGGAGCCAAAGAATATTCTCAAGTATTAGCAGTTGAGTTGTCAATTCAACCACACCTGGATAACTTAGTATCTGCAGCAAAGTATTTAGTAGCAAAGTAATATGGAAGTAACGGTAACGGTAGCAAAAGTAATATTTTTGGGTTTCGTAGCTATTGTAACAGTAGCAACGGAAAAGTTAATAAGCGAAGAACAATATGTGAAAAGCTCGTAGGCATTGGATCGGTGATGGAGAATTATGCCGGATGCGGTTCATCATGTAACAGTCATAACATAGGGTGACACAGAACTAGCTCCAATTCATCAATGTAATGTAGGCATGTATTCCGAATATAGTCATACGTGCTTATGGAGAAGAACTTGCATGACATCTTTTGTCCTACCCTCCCGTGGCAGCGGGGTCCTAATGGAAACTAAGGGATATTAAGGCCTCCTTTTAATAGAGTACCGGACCAAAGCATTAACACATAGTGAATACATAAACTCCTCAAACTATGGTCATCACCGGGAGTGGTCCCAATTATTGTCACTTCGGGGTTGCCGGATCATAACACATAGTAGGTGACTATAGACTTGCAAGATAGGATCAAGAACTCACATATATTCATGAAAACATAATAGATTCAGATTTGAAATCATGGCACTCGGGCCCTAGTGACAAGCATTAAGCATAGCAAAGTCATAGCAACATCAATCTCAAAACATAGTGGATACTAGGGATCAAACCCTAACAAAACTAACTCGATTACATGATAGATCTCATCCAACCCATCACCGTCCAGCAAGCCTACGATGGAATTACTCACGCACGGCGGTGAGCATCATGAAATTGGTGATGGAGGATGGTTGATGACGACGACGACGATGAATCCCCCTCTCCGGAGCCCCGAACGGACTCCAAATCAGCCCTCCCGAGAGGTTTTAGGGCTTGGCGGCGGCTCCGTATCGTAAAACGCGATGAATCCTTCTCTCTAATTTTTTCTCCCCGAAAGTGAATATATGGAGTTGGAGTTGAGGTCGGTGGAGTGTCACGGGGCCCACGAGGCAGGGGGGCAGGCGCGCCCCCACCCTCGTGGACAGGGTGTGGGCCCCCTGACTTGGATTTTTCTTCCATTATTTTTAATATTTTCCAAAAAGACGTTCCGTGGAGTTTCAGGTCATTCCGAGAACTTTTGTTTCTGCACATAAATAACACCATGGAAAGTCTGCTGAAAACAGCGCCAGTCCGGGTTAGTTCCATTCAAATCATGCAAGTTAGAGTCCAAAACAAGGGCAAAAGTGTTTGGAAAAGTAGATACGACGGAGACGTATCAACGGGCCTCGTTCCCGTCCCCGATAAAGCTAAGGGACAACTAAGCGACGCATTAAATGGGTCTTGTCCTGTAATACGTGCGATAAGCTCACGCACTGTAGGCCTTTCCACCTCCTGTGTGCCACTGTGGCAACCCCTTTTTCCTATAAAAGGAGGCCTGAGGCGACCAGGAGGGGGATTCGGCTTTTTGGAACTACGCAGCCACGGTAGCTAGTTCAGAAGCTCAAGAACACTCAATACATCCACCAAAGCAGGACTAGGGTTTTACGGATTCTCGCGGCCCGAACCTGGGTAAATGATCCTTGTGCTGGCTCCTGGACCCGCTCTCCTCACAACCCCGCGCCCGCCGACCGTAGAAGGGATTCCAGTGATCTCATAGGTGTAGTTCTAAACGACATCTTTGGCGCGCCAGGTAGGGGCGCAGTTGTGAGAATCTGGTCTAGCAGTTAGCCTAGCAGTTCTTCATCGCCATGGCTCCCAATAAGAAGACGATTACGGCAATCGGCTCGTCGGGAGCCGAGCGGACCGCGCCAGTGCGGGCGAGCAGCGGGCCGGTCGCGGACAGAACCCGAGCCGCGGCCCGCGAGCACCAGCATCGCCCCGGCAGTCAGAGCCTGGCGAGCGGCGTCGTTCGTGCGCCAGACGACGAGCCGCACACCGCCAGACCGAAAGACGGGGCTGGGCCCCTCGCATGCAGCGCGGGGCCCTCCAGGGGCGTCATTGTGCCCCCTACGGGCGGCGCAGCGGCCTCCAAGACGCCTACGCCGGCGCCCACAATGCACTCTTCCCAGGGTGCGCGCGACGAGCAGCGCCACCACGCTGGAGACCCCGGACGCCGCCGTGGGAAGAGTCCCGTGCATCATCTGCGGGACGAAGGAGTCCAGGATGCCCGCCAAAGTGCTGGCAAAAATGGCACGCAGCCGCTGGGCCGTGATAGAGCTCCTTCTAACGTGGTTAGAAGTCGAAGCGCGCCACGGTCCACGCAGCTGTCGCCACCACCCACGCCAGCAGAATCTTTGGCGCGCGCGCAACTGCTCCTCGACTTCCCTCCTACTGCGGAGAAGCTCGACAAATGGAGAGCCACCATCCGGAGCCTCATTGCCATCGCCAATAAAGATGATCCGTGACCGGAGGGGCCCTCGGGCCGGCGCTCCGTCGAACCACCGCATGCCAGTGTGGAGGGGCCGGGGGTCGTGCGGCCATGGTGCACTCTTCTCCTCCTCACCAGCCGCCGCGGGTGTCGGTCCGTTGCGATGATGCTTGTGATGACATTTCCATAGCGTCGTCCGACCCACGGACCCACCGCGATCAACGCCAAGTTCTTCGGGAGCGAGCCCATGAAGACGCTCGAACCACTATCGAGCGCCGGCGCGATACACGCCACCAGTCGGATAAGCGGGCGAGACCCGCTATGGACCACCCAACACCGGGGGGCTCCGGCGGCCTACCTTACAAGGTGGGTTGCCCAGCCTTTACCCGTTGTTGCGGCAGTTCCAGTGGCCGTCCCACCGCACGTTCAAGCCCGACGTCGGCGAGAAGTACAACGGCAAGACCCATCTGTCAGAGTTCCTCAGCATCTACACCATCGCGATGCAAGCTGCCGGAGCTCGCGACGACAAGATGCTTGCCAATTACTTCCCATTGGCACTGAAGCCCAACGTCATGTCTTGGTTGACGCACTTGCCGGCAGATTCCATTTCTTCCTGGTGGGATTTGTGCCATGAGTTCGTTGGTGCCTTCACCGGAGGCCACCAAGCTCATGGCCAGGCCAGTGATTTGCACATCATCCCCCAGAAGGAAGGGGAAACCCTGCGCAAGTACATCCAGAGGTTCAGCCGGGTGCAGTACAACATCCCCGATGTTCATCCCGCCGTCGTGATTAGTGCATTCCATCAGAACATGCGCAACCGCAAGATGCACGAAGAGCTGGCGATGAACAAGGTCAAGGATGTGGCCGCACTTTAGGTTCTGGCCGACAAATGCGCCCGGGCCGAAGAGGGAAGGAAGTACCCCGGCAAGGACGCCGGCGCGGAAACTGACTCTACTGATGAAGACACCGCTGCCCCGACGAGGAAGGGCCGGCGTCGCAACAGGAAATGCAAGGGCAAGACCGTGCTTGCCGTCGAGGGATCCGACAACACCGGCGCCACCAAGAAGGCTAGGGCAGACGACCCCGACAAGGAAATTGCCGGGTGTGCCACTTGCCGGGCCTTGGCGCCTGCCGACAAGCTGGGGGGCTCTGACAAGCAGTATTGCAAGATCCATCGCACCAAGGGCCACGACCTCCAGAACTGCCGACAAGTCGAGCTGCTTGCTGAGAAGCAAAAGGCCGAGTATGAGAGGCGGGACAAAGAGAAGGGCCAAGATGGTGCCGAAGGTTCCGGCAAGAAGCGTGGCGGCCAAGGAGGCCGCCGCGACAAGGACAACTAGCAAGAGAGGCCCGCTCGGGGCCGCGACAAGAAGCAAGAAGACGATGATCATGATGAGGACGACGAGTCCGGCGAGCAAGAGTTTCAGAAGGCTACATAGGCCATGTGCGTCGATGGTGGCGCCTCACTGCATAGTTCTCACCGCCAGCTCAAACAGTGGGTGCGTGAGATCACAGCAGCGGAGCCCTCGTTCGACGCTCAGAAGCCGCTGAAGTGGTCCAGCACGCCCCTCATCTTTGACGCCGAGGACCACCCTGACCGCACAACCGCGGTCGGGTGTTTGCCGTTGTTGGTCTCACCAACGATACGCAACCTCAAGGTGAACAAGATGCTGGTTGACGGCGAGGCCAGTCTGAACTTGATATCACCCGTTGTGATCAAAAGGCTGCAAATTCCTGATGGAGACCTCGAGGAAATGGGCACGTTTCAAGGGGTCAACCCGGGAAGGAGCCAGCCGAAGGGGAAGGTCACATTGCCTGTAACGTTTGGAGGTGAGTTGAATTACAGGACGGAGAGGATTGTCTTTGATGTAGCCGAGATCCCCTTGCCCTACAACGGGATCCTCAGCCACCCGGCACTAGCCAAGTTCATGGCAGCGTCGCACTATGCCTACAACACGCTGAAGATGCCTGGGCCGATGAACATCATCACCATCCCCTCCGACAAGAAGGACGCGCTGATCTGTGCCGACCTACTCTACCGGGAAGCAGTTGCAGCAGCTGCCGCCAAGGCACTTGCTCCTGCCGCTGAAGCCCTGGGAGGGAAGAAGACGACCGGCAAGACCTCTCGCACTCACTCCGGCAAGCGCACCTCTTCGGAGTGTTGTGCTACTGTCGAGGACGTGCCAGAGAGCTCCACCAGCAAGAGCAAGAAGTCCAGAGCTGCGCCACCAGAGACCAAGAAGGTGTCCGTCAGGGAGGATGGCACGGGAGGGGCTTTCACCATAAGCTCCACCCTCGATAGCAAATAGGAAGGCGCGCTCGTCACTTTCCTGCGGGCGAATGTCGATGTGTTTGCGTGGCAAGCATCTGACATCCCCGGCGTTCCTAGGGAAGTGATCGAGCACCATCTTGCTATCTGTCCCCATGCGCGACCCGTCAAGCAAAATGTCAGGAAGCAAGCTTTGGAACGGCAGGAATTCATCACAGAGGAGATCAGAAAGTTGGAAGCAGTAGGCTTGGTAAGGGGAGTGCTCCATCCGACGTGGTTGGCCAATCCGGTGGTGGTGCGCAAGGAGAACGGGAAGTGGAGGCTGTGTATTGACTACATAGATATCAATAAGGCTTATCCTAAGGACCCCTTCCCGTTACCGCGCATCGACCAGATTGTTGACTCCACGGCCGGGTGTGATCTGTTATCATTCCTCGACGCCTACTCGGGCTACCACCAGATCTTCATGACAAGAGAAGACAAAGAGAAGACATCATTCGTCACCCCGTGTGGTACATATTGCTTTTTACGGATGCCTTTCGGGTTGAAGAGTGCTGGTTCCACATTTGCAAGGGCAGTCCAGATTGGTTTTGAACCCCAGCTACATAGAAATATGGAAGCCTACATGGATGACATAGTGGTCAAAACCAAGGACAGGGCAACTCTTGTACAAGACTTAGAAGAGACGTTTGCCAACCTGCGCAAGATTAACCTCAAGCTGAACCCTGAGAAGTGTGTCTTCAGCGTTCCGTCCAGCAAACTTCTCGGGTTCTTTGTGTCGCAACGTGGGATCGAGGCAAACCCAGACAAGATCAAGGCTATCGAGCAGATTGAGGCGCCCAAGCAGATCAAGGATGTGCGTCGGCTCACTGGCTGCGTTGCCGCCATGAGCCGATTCATCTCCAAGTCTGCCGAGCGCGCCCTTCCCTTTTTCAAGATCTTGAAGAAGGCGGGCCCAATGCAGTGGACCCCAGAGGCTGAGGCGGCGTTGCAAGACTTGAAGAGATACCTTTCCTCTACACCGATACTAGTTGCGCCTAAACCACAAGAGCCGTTGCTGCTGTATCTGGCGGTGATGAATCAAGTGGTCAGTGCTGCGCTAGTGGCGCAGAGGGAGGTTGACGAAGAGGCAGTGGCAACAGCAGGACCGGTAGACGGCAAGTCAGAGACTCCCCCGGCAGGGCCTGGTGCCGGCAAGGCAAGGCTCCCGGCAGAGTCTGACGCCATCAGGACAGAGCCCGCGTAGTCAAGTGGAGTGGTGCAGAAGAAGAAGATGATACAGCACCCGGTTTACTTTGTCAGCTCCCTCTTGCAGGGGGCTAGGTCGAGATATTCCGGTGTCCAGAAATTGCTCTTCGGCCTCCTTATTGCCTCGAGGAAGCTGCGTCACTACTTCCAAGCCCACAAGATCACTGTCGTCACCCGCCTCCTGTTTCAACGGATACTGCACAACCCAGACGCAACCGGAAGGATTGTGGAGTGGGCCTTGGAGTTATCAAGCTTTGGGCTGAAGTTTGAAAGTACTTCAACAATCCAGAGTAGAGTCCTGGCGGAGTTCATTGCGGAATGGACCTCAATGCTTGATGAAGAGATCCAGGAGACCACTCACCCCGGCAAGGAAACAGCTTGCGACTGGATTATGTACTTTGACGGGGCTTTCTTGCTGCAAGGCGTCGGTGCTAGTGTGCTGCTCGTCGCACCCACCGGAGAGCACCTCAAGTATGTAATCCATATGCACTTTCCCAGGGAGATGTCCACCAACAACACTGCTGAGTACGAGGGGTTGCTTGCCGGTCTCAGGATCGCGGCAGGCCTCAGAGTTAAAAAGCTCATCGTCAGGGGTGATTCGCAGCTCGTCGTCAGACAAGTCAACAAAGATTATCACAGCCCGTTGATGGAGGCCTACATAGATGAGGTGAGAAAGCTGGAGGAGCGCTTTGACGGTATACAAGCAGAGCATGTTCCTCGAACGGAGAATGACATCGTCGATTACCTGTCAAAGCGCGCTGCATTCAAGCTACCTGTGGAACCAGGTACCTTTTTGCTCCGGTTAACTCAACCATCCGTCAAACCATCAATGGAGCAGAACAAGCGGAGGAAGTCAGGCCCCGGCAAGTACTTTCCCGCCGAGCCCCCCGGGGCCACTGGCAAGGATGTTGCCAGAGATTCTGAGCCTGCCAAGGGGCGGCTGGCTCCGACAGGGCGCCAAGCCCTGGCCGTAGAGACGGCTGCCCCCATGGCGGAAGAGATGCCTTTGGTCCTTGCCGTCCAGCCCCGGGCTCCGGCATGGGCACAGCATACCGTCCGTTTCCTCCAGACAGGGGAACTTCCTGAGGAGCAGGAAGAGGCGGAAAAAGTAGCCTGTCGGTCCGCCTTGTACCAGTTCGTCGATGACGTCCTGTACAGAAAAAGACCGAATGGTGTGAAATTGAAGTGCATCCCCCAGGAGGAAGGACTGGAGCTGTTGGCAGAGATACATGGAGGCATATGTGGCTCCCACATAGGGTCGAGGGCCCTTGCCGGCAAGGCATTCCGGCAAGGCTTCTTCTGGCCAACCGCCCTCCAGGATGCGACGACACTAGTAACCAGGTGTGAAGCGTGCCAGTTCCATTCGAAGAAGCTTCATCAACCAGCTCAAGCCCTTCAAACAATCCCTCTCTCCTGGCCGTTTTCGGTCTGGGGGCTTGACATACTGGGCCCTTTCCCTCGCGCTGTCGGGGGCTTTGAGTACTTGTACATTGTAATCGACAAGTACAAGGAAGGTTACAACACAGTCAGCCGTCAAGTTCTTCAAGGGGCTGGTCTGCCATTTTGGTGTACCAAACAGGGTCATCACCGACAACGGCACGCAGTTCACAAGCCGCACCTTCATGTAGTACATCCAAGACCTTGGCAGCAAGGTCTGTTTGCTTCCGTGGCACACCCCCGGAGCAACGGCCAAGCGGAGAGGGCAAATGCTGAAGTGTTGCGAGGCCTGAGAACGAAGACTTTTGACAGGCTGCACAAGAGCGGAAGGTGCTGGATTGATGAGTTGTCGGCGGTTCTTTGGTCGATCAGGACGACGCCAAATCGAGCCACCGGCCAGACACCCTTTGCCCTAGTATATGGGGCAGAAGCAGTTCTCCCCACGGAACTCATATACGGGTCACCTCGAGTGCTCGCTTATGACGAGCTTGAGCAAGAGCAGTTGCGGCAAGATGACGCAACGCTCCTTGAGGAAGATCGTCTTCAGGCGGCTGTGAGAGCAGCACGCTACCAGCAAGCCTTGCGCCGCTACCATAGCCACAAGGTTCAGGCCCGAAGCTTTGAGAAAGGCGACCTTGTTCTTCGGTGCATTCAGTCGGCCAAGAATTCCAACAAGTTGACGCCGAAGTGGGAAGGCCCTTATCGGGTAATACGAGTCACCAGGCCCGGCGCAGTCCGCCTAGAGACCGAAGATGCTGTCCCACTGAGCAACTCTTGGAACATCGAGCATCTTCGCAAGTTTTACCCATAAGGCGCGGCTTGCCGGGCTCCCCGGCAAGCCACCTTTTGTACAAGCTTTGTCGGCAAGGCATGTAACCCTCTGTACAAAGCCAGGCGCAGACCCTGAGCATAAATAAACGAAGCGCTGGCGCCCTAAGTTATAGCATGCATGCTAGGTCAAAGTCTCTCCCTTGGTTAGGGTTGATAGTTCTTAGCGGCGACTAACCCCTAGCCTAGAGGTCGAGTGTGCGCCTTTCTGTTCTCTTTGGTTCGCAGGACACGCGGACACTTCTGCCCAGCCGCTTGGGGAAAAGAGAACGAACTGGCGCTCCGGCCCCGGTAGGCTAAGACTGCCGGGGGCTGAAGATACAGGGATCCAACCACGGCAAGCCAAGGTTGCCGGGGGCTGCGGATTCAGATAAGTCTTTTCATCCCCTGTTATGTGTTTCCGTATAGAACTGGGACATGTGAAACCTTGTTTATGTTCTTAAAACCACCGTGCTCCCCCTTTCCTGTACCCGAGAGCTACCTCCTGGGTCGGAATTTGGTAGTAGTCGCGGTGGCGAGGAGCTGAACGAGGGGCCTAACTCTACTTCGCCCCTGCCTCCGCCAAGAGCGCGAGAATGGTCGACTGGAGTGGGGAAACGGCAAGGCCTGTTGCCGGGAAACAATGTTTATCTTAAAAATAATAAGGATTCGTCCTTGGCATGGGCCTCGCTCACGCACAAAGAACCCGACAAACACCCTTTTTCATTAAAAACATCCCATACAGGTACAGTTCGTACAGAATTAAAACATGAGCAAGGGGGTTACAAGTCTTAAAATTAACAAGTGCCCGCAGGCTTACAAACTAAAAAGAGATAAGGTGCCCGTAATCCCTTTCTTGTCCCTCTCCTCAGAAGGTGGAGCAAGATAGCAGGAGGGCAAAAGGGTCGCCTAGGCGAGGTGCAAGGAGCAGAAGGCACCAAGAGAACATCTTGGTGCCAGGAAAGGAGCTGGAAGACGAGGCAGCGGGCCGGCAATACGCGATGAAGGCGTCGGTGCCCGCGTACTCCGACTTGACAGCCGCCACCCGCCTTCTTCGCCTTCTTCGCCTTCTCCGGCCCTCCTACGCCAGCCGCCCAAGGAGACGGCAGGGAGCGCCCCGATGGAGAGCTTGGCGAGGGAGGCCCTCGGCAGGGCACGTGGCCGAGGGAGGGGCGACACGGTCAGTCGAAGTCGGAGTCGGCATCCTGCCGCTCGACTCCCTCGTCGTCGTTGTCGCTATCCTCCTCGTCACTCCCGCTTGAGGCGGAATCTTCATCGTCGGAGGAGCTCTCCACGCAGCACTTCAGGCGAGTTCCAAGATCTCCGAAGACCTTGACGGAGAGCAGGCCGCCCTCCATTAACTTGAAGTAGAGGACGAGCCCCACCGTCAGGCTATGGATGCGGGCAAATGTCCTCCATCCGCGATGGAGATACATAACATGGAGAGCGGGGAAGTCGACGTCGACCCGCGTGCCGCCGGTCTCGCAGCCCCCATGTGCAATCTGAGAGTCTGGGGCGGATCGAGCTCCATGTCCCGAGCGAAGGGAATGGGGAGACGGAGACGACGATGCAGTGGCCGGCGCAACCTAATTAGCGAACCCTAAAAAAATAAACGATCTAAACGAATAAACTGAAAAAACCCGGGGCGGGCGGTTCCGTTTTATACCGGCTCGGGGTGAGAAAACCGGTGGTGGCTTCCTCCGGCGAGCGGCGGCAGCAGCGCCCGGTGGCTGGCGGTGTCGGCGACGGGGAGTTGCGGGGCGTCGGCAGCGCGGGGG
>NC_057814.1:239719558-239740054 GCF_018294505.1 Triticum aestivum | reverse complement strand
GGCGCGTGCGGCTGCGGCGGCGGCGACATGCAGCGTCGGGTGACGGGGTGCGGCGGCTGAGGAGAGAGGGGCCGGGGCGGCGCCTTATAAAGGCCGAGGGCGAGGCGGCGGCCCCGTCCGACTTGGAAGAGGGGTTGGGCGGCGCGGGGCGGGGCGTGCTCGGACTCCTCCGGAGTCCAGCGGCGTCACGGTGTCACGGCGCGAGGAAGGCGGTGGCGGCCTGCTGGGCCGGCCCGGTTGGGCCGCGCGCAGTTTTTTTTAAATCGCTGAAACAAAAAAAAATCCAAAAAAATAAAAAACCCTAAAATCGCAAAAATAATTTTCACGGTCCTCTACTAATATTTAGAACAACATGAACACTTTTCTGGGCTAAAATGCAATTTTTAAAAATGCAATTTTCCCTAATTTACTCAAATAAAATCTCAGATAAAATTCGAATAATACAAATATTTTTATTTAAAATTAAATTTCCGTTATTTCCTCTGTTTTGAAGAAGTCATGCTATCTTCTCTCATTATTTTATTTATTTTCAAAATAATTGGAAAAATAATTTCAAATAAAAATCACTCTGATCCAATTTACCAATTTTGAAGAATTCAAAAATGGATTTTTATGAAAACCTCCAACTCTCTCAGATGGTCCTTGAGTTGCGTAAGGTCTCTAGGATCAAATCATCCAATAAAATCAATATAGAATGCAAAGAGCATGGATGCATATGATGACCTAATGATTAACATCCAAACTGAAAATTGGGATGTTACACCGGGTGGGTCCCAGCGGTCAGGGAGGATAAGGACACACTTCCTTGCATGCAAAGATATAGCTGGTCGGTCCTAGCTGTCAGGGGGAGGAATTGTTTTTATTTTGTGAGTAATTAGGAGGCACTTCCTTGTGTTCGAAGCTGTAGCTGGTGGGTCCAGCTGTCAGCCTCACCACCTAAAGTCCTGTTCCGATGGTTGTCCTTCGTTGACCACGCCGCACCGAGAGCACCAAGGCGGTGGACGATGATACATCTCCGTCCCATCTATAGTTTTTGATTGTTTCATGCCAATATTATACGACTTTTACATACTTTTGGCAACTTTTTATATGATTTATTGGACTAAACTATTGATCCAGTGCCCAGTGCCAGTTCCTGTTTTTTGCATGTTTTTGTATCACAGAAAATCCATATCAAACGAAGTCCAAATGCAATAAAATTTTACGAAGAATTATTTTGGAATATATGTGATTTTATGGACTTGGAATCACCGCAAACGGAGGCCCACACAACCCACAAGATACCAGGGCACGCCCTAGGAGCCAGGCTCGTGGTGGTGGGTTGTGCTCACCTCGTACGCTGGTTGGAGCTCTACTTCGGGCGCAAGGAAGCTTATATCTGGAAAAAAACATGTTAAAATATCAGCGCAATCGGAGTTACGGATCTCCTGGAGTATAAGAAACGGTTTTCGGCCAGATCTAGAGAACGCGAAACAGAAGAGAACAGAGAGGGAGATCCAATCTCGGAGGGGCTCCCGCCCCTCCGCCGCCATGGAGGCCATGGACCAGAGGGGGAACCCTCCAACCATCTAGGGAGGAGGCCAAGGAAGAAGGAGGAGGGGGCTCTCTCCCCCTCTCTTCCGGTGGCGCTGAACTCCGCCGGGGCTAGGATCGTGACGGCGATCTACGTCAACAATCTTGCTACCGTCAACACAACTCTCCCCCCTCTATGCAGCGGTGTAACACCCCTTCTCCCCACTGTAATCTCTACTTAAACATGGTGCTCAACTCCATATATTATTTCCCAATGATATATGGTTATACTCCATCCACGCAAAGGAGAGTCCCATCCGGACACGGGGCAAGGCCTTCTATCTTGTAAGTTCACGGCCCATCAGTCCGGCCCATGTCACATAGCCTGGACGCCCGAGGACACCCTAATCCAGGACTCCCTCAGTAGCCCTTGAACTAGGCTTCAATGACGATGTGTCCGGTGCGCAGATTGTCTTCGGCATTGCAAGGCAGATTCCTCCTTCGAATACTCCAAAGCAGTTGAACAAAAGAACTATATCAGGATCTGTATAACAGTTACAACCCTGAACCACAAGGGTGAAATACTTAAACAAAATAAGTCATGTCTACTGACAGCTTTTTTGGCGAGAGGTTACGTTCTAGTCTTATTATTATTTTGAACCATTTTTTTGGCCTCCCACCTCGTGTTTCGAGGCGCGGCCTCTATTGACACGTCTTGTCGAAGCAGAGATCGTGTCCCCTTATTGCGGGATTCTCATCAATACTGGTTTGGGTAATCCAACCATGCCGTTCGCACGACCCCTTGGGAATAGGCGAGTTTTAAGGATTGCGGGGAGGCGCTTGATATTCACTGCCTTTATAAGAGGATAAGGACCCATCTTTTTACCCCACGTCTTCTTCTTCCTCAGCCTTCCCATCCTGGAGCTCCAGCACCCAAGCTTCAATCCTTTCCACCACCACCAAACACTCTAGCCATGTCTGGATCTGGCTCCCAGGGCAAGTGGATGGCTTCCTCCATCACTGAGAAGAACATCAAGGAACTCCAGGAAGCGGGGTACTTGGCCACGGACATCGCCCACCGGCTCCCTGCCAAAAAGCAGATCATCCCCACTCCGGAACCCAACGAGAGGGTAGTGTTCATCCCCCACTTTCTTCGCGGACTAGGGTTTCCCCTCCACCCTTTCGTCCACGACCTCATGTTCTATTATGGGCTAGACTTCCATGATCTAGCCCCGAATTCCTTCCTCCACATTTCGGCGTTCATCATCGTGTGTGAGGCGTTCCTCCGCATTTCCCCCCACTTCGGCCTATGGCTCAAGGTCTTCAACGTGAAGCCGAATGTGGTCGATGGTCAACATGCGGAGTGCAGCGGTGCCATGGTGAGCAAGCTCCCCAAATGTCACCTGGCCCAAGGAGGCATTTGTGGAGACCGTGAAGGGATGGCAACAGGAGTGGTTCTATATCACGGAACCTCGCGATGCCACATGGGCCGCCACTCCTGAGTTCAAGTCCGGGCCTCCAATGCGGCTTACATCGTGCCTTAACAAGGGCCTGGACTGGTCGTCGTCCGACGAGGTGATGACGCTGTAGAAGCATGTCAAGGACATGACAAAGAAGGACACCAGCCTTGTTGATGTGATCCAGGTGATGCTTTTTCGCCGGATTCTTCCCTGCCAGCGCCGGTCTCTCCATATGTGGGAGTTCAATCCGGCTGGCCCTCGGACCCTGCAATGATTCTTCGGCACAACACATGAATAAATCTGGAAGCTGCTTTTCAATGCCCAGAAGTTGTGGCCGGAGACGACCGTAGACATCGGCCTCGACTGCACCCATCCGGCCACTCCAATAAGTTCTCTGATTTCCAAATCATAACTTCCACTTATAAATCCAAGGGGTATGCTGAGCCTTCCATTCTTCCATTAGGGCTGGACAAAGAAGGTGGAGCGGATACGATGTCCGGCTCCGCTGCCCGAAGACCTAGCCATTCCTCTACTAACGAAGATGCTGGTCCCGGCGCCGTACCAGGCGCCGGAGAAGAAGGCCAAGAAGAAGGGCAAGGAGGCCAGAAGTGGCCTTCGCCATAAAGGTACTTCAGATGCTACGTCCGGGGATACCGAAGCTTTCTCCTCCCATGAGGGATATGAAGACGAAGAGGAAGAGGAGATGAGGAATTCTCCCCTTAAGGGGGGAAGAATAAAAGGGCGGCTTCCGTGGACCTAAAGGCGGAGGCGTCCAAGAAGGGGAACATCTCCCTTTTGGATGATTCGGAATCGGACGCCAAAGTCATCCCCGAGCGGCGCCCCAGGACGAAGCCCCCGGCCGAATCGTAAGTATTCAAAGATACTATACATATATCTGGCCTTTTACAAATTGTAGGATAACATATCACTTACGCATTTCAGTCCGGCCGGTGACCTCCCCCAACAATTGTCGTCCTCGGGGAACTTGTTGGCGCCGGAGATGATGGAGAGCGAAACGCCTCCGTGAACCTCTCCGCCACATGCCACGGAAGACACTGAAGTGTTGTCCCAAAGGACCTTTCAAGGCCAGGGAGAGGTGCGGAAGGTCGCTGAAACGGCGTCAGAGGGTAATGCCTCGGCTGCCGAAAACATGGGGGGCACAGCCCCCATGGAAACTAACGACGGGGCCCGGACCAGTCTGACCGCCCAGCCGAATACCACTTCGGGGACCCACACAATTCTGGAATCGAGCGAGCAGCCCCCTTTAAAGGAGGGGGAGTGCCGACTCCATCGGCGACCTCCATCAATCCGGAGGCACCAGACATGTTGAGGGAAGCAATTCAACGTGCTTCCGTCATGGAGGAGCACCGTACCTTGATGGGTACGGTGGTTGAGAAGGTCCAGTCCGCCAAAAGCGGACTGAACGAAGTTTTCACTAGCCTATTAATAGGCTTTGAGGTATGTGATATAATATGCTTAGCCGCTTTTCGTATTGGAAGAATATGCCTATATATAGATAGTAGCCCCTGAGACTCTGTTCGTATCTTTGAAAAAAGGAGCCGAACAAAGGATCAAATATTCGTCGGAGATAACACGCTTATCTATTTTGATAAACAGGATTCACTGTTAGCGGCTTAAGCCAAGGACGCTGAAGTTTCCGAACTCCAGCGGAAACTGATGCTGGCTGACGATGAGATTGACCGTATTAACAAGCGGTTCGATGAGGCCCAAGGTATGATGTTTAAAAGACCCTATACAAGCCTGAATTGTAATGCAAACTCAGAGTTGAAGCTCATGTGCTGCTATGTATATGATTGCGCGACCGAGGTCGAGACCCTCAAGCGTGCCCTTGCCGAAGTCAAGGAGGAGGCGAGGGCAAGCAGAGCGGCCGCAGACAAGGCGGCTGCGAATTTAGAGGCCGAAAAGGTAGCCCGCCGCCAGTATGAGGCAAGGGTGACCGAAGTGGAGCAAGCGCTCCAAGATGCCGCCAACAAGTGTGAGTCCTTGGAGGAGAGTAATAAGGCCCAAGCGGCCGAATTCACCAAGGCTCTTCAAGAGGCAAAGGAGGCGCGGACCGAGTCTTGGGCGGCTCGCGAGGAGATCAAGCAAGCCGAACAGATAGCGGCTGGTAAGCCTTTTCTTTTACAGAGTATATTCGGCGGTTGAAGATATGCTTTGCTAAATCGACTATGGAGTGCCCCAGACGCCTTTGCGGATCTCCCGAGGAGTGCTTCCGACGCTGCCTAGTACTTCCGGGCCCAAGAAGGGAACGCGACGGAGAAGCTCTTCTGGTCGCAATACTTGGCGCCGGAGCGGCCAGCGCTGCTAAACAACCAGATGATGCAGCTGGCGGAGCTGCATAGGATGTCCGGTTTGGCCATGAAGGACATGATAGTCCGGCTATGGCCGGCCGGACCCATTCAAGCAGCTACTTCGGCCTGGTCAAGCGGCTTGGCGACGGCTTGCCCCGAGTAGAGGCAGTGAAGCGCTCGGCATGCATAGAAGGTGCGCGGATGGCCTTTGCCTGTGTCAAGATGCACTGGGCGAAGATGAAGACCGCCATCGTGGCGGTTGAGGGTCCGCCCGGAGGCAAGGACCACCGCAAGCCGGAGCGCTATTTCGAAGATGTCCTCGATGGTGCCCGTTTGATAGAGGGTCAATGCTTGAAGGATATTATGTTCGAGTAAATGTATCCGGGCTACCCAGACAATGTATTAGAAACCAAGGCTGTGTAATATATTTTATGCATTTATCTGAAATACTTTCCTCCTGTGTGGCCGTGTATTATTATTTTGAAAGTTTGCCAGTCGTCGGCTTCAGCCCCCACGTAGATACTACGGGGGTGTTCGGAATAACGTGTAATCACTCTTGACCCAACGTCTTGGTCCGTAAAGGAGGTGATTTATGTAGTGAACCAGGCAATTAGACTATGCGGCTTTAGCACTTTCACTTAGCCATCGGAGTTTGACAGTGGGGCTAAGAACTAGCCCCTGGAGCACATGCGGCTATCCGAACTGGGATGCCTTAGGCGCGTGACCGAGCCGAAGCCAGTCCTTCATGTAGTACGGGAAAAAATGGAAAAAGATTTATGAGAAGTCGCCGAATGGCTGACCAGCTCTCGCCGCATCATGACAGTCAGTTTTCGGCTTTCTCTACTGAGGTGTTTGACCGGACGAGCCGGAAACACAATCGAAGTAGTTCTCCCTTTACTACCTTAGCTGAGCAAGCGCAACGTCAGGTGGTAACCACATGAGTCGGGCAACCCAACTATTGACCAAAGACATGATTCGGTGCCGATATATATAACGCCATATTCGGGACGCCGAAGTATACTATAAAAGTGTTCGGACTTCTATTCATTTTTGAAAAAAAGAATATATGTGGCTGACTAGAGCCCCTGGCGAGTTAAATCGTGCCGAGGTGTATATGCCAATCTGGCGCGAAGAGGGAATACATATTAGGAAATAAGCCAATACCGAACAGGGTTGGGCGAAACTGTTTCCATTATAGTCTGATTGATACGTCAAAACGTATTTTTACAGTGAATGCCATGATTATCAAGGCTATTTCACATGCCCCGGATTTGAGAACATGGGAAAGCTGTATACAGGTCCTAAAAAGGAAAAATTTATCTTGAAGATCCTTTGGACACTCTGCCGCACGTCTGCGCTGCTTTTCGCCTTGGTGTATGATCCTTTGAGAGGATCAATGATCGAGTATACATAAGGGGCCTACAAAAAGGGCCCTTGGTACCATCAAAAAGTGATGTGGGTTGTAAAGAACCTGAAAAATAAAAATAAGAAGAAGAAAAAGAAGAATATGAGGGTCCGGATAGGGTCGAACCGTATTGTGGACCTTATTTTTAGTAGGCCTCCGTCCTTGCCCATGGTATCTTTAGTGCGCAGTTATGTACGCGCGGTGTGTATGCCGCTATCAGGTAGCGGCTTTGACGGAGGCTGAATTGCTAGTCTAGCTCTGGACGAGCCGGACTTCCATTCTGCAGGGTAGACCAGACTCGTTTGATAGTGTCCGGGGGCTTGACTGCCGATGTAGTATTCGGCTTAATGAGGCCACCATGTACTTCGGCTACGAGGGCCGCGGTATGCTCCTCCGTACGGAGGGAGCGCTCCATGTTTCCATTGACTGTTATAACGCCACGTGGTCCTGGCATCTTGAGCTTTAGATAAGCGTAGTGCAGGACTGCATTGAAACGGGCGAAAGTGGTTCGTCCGAGCAGTGCATGGTAGCCGCTGCGGAAGGGGACGATGTCGAAGATCAAGTCTTCACTTCGGAAGTTATCTGGTGAGCCGAAGACGACTTCCAGCGTTATGGATCCTGTGCAACAGGCCTCTACGCTGGGTATCACTCCTTTAAAGGTGGTTTTAGTGGGCTTGATTCTTGATGGATCAATACCCATTTTACGGACAGTGTCCTAATAAAGCAGGTTAAGACTACTGCCGCCGTCCATAAGGACTCGCGTGAGGTGGAATCCGTCGATAATTGGATCGAGGTCCAATGCTGCCGAACCTCCATGACGAATACTGGTTGGATGGTCTCTGCGATCAAAAGTGATCGGACAGGCTGACCATGGGTTAAATTTTGGGGCGACTAGCTCTATGGCATAGCCATCCCTTAATGCGCGCTTGCGCTCCTGCTTAGGGATGTGAGTAACATAGATCATATTCACCGTTTTGACCTCGGGGGGAATTTCTTCTGTCCCCCTGTGTTCGGTGGGCGAGGCTCTTCATTGTCGTCTTCGCTGGGTGGCCCTTTCCCCTTATGTTCGGTGTTTAGCTTACCGGCCTATTTA
The DNA here is from genome assembly GCF_018294505.1 of Triticum aestivum. Taxonomy (NCBI): domain Eukaryota; kingdom Viridiplantae; phylum Streptophyta; class Magnoliopsida; order Poales; family Poaceae; genus Triticum; species Triticum aestivum. The sequence continues at coordinate 239,732,272 of NC_057814.1, read as the reverse complement.
AAGACCCAACAATTTTTGTTGGAGTGATCGGGAGGCTTGTCAGGGGTGCCATGAATCTGGCAAGGCCGGTCCAGTATTCTGTCCAAACTGGATCATCTATGTTTCCTTTGAATGGCTTCTTCCGCTGACCAGGTTTAGAGCCACTGAATCCGGCGTTGACCGTCGTATCTTCGGTATCTTCATTGTTGCTTCGACGCTTGTCTTTGTTGCGTCGTGGCTTGCCATTGCCATCTTTGGCTTCGGAGGTGCCATGGTCGCTAGTGTTGTTGGTTCGACAAGCGAGCCAGCTGTCTTCTCCCGCACAAAAGCGGGTCATGAGTGCGGTAAGGGCTGCCATGGACTTCGGTTTTTCTTGGCCGAGGTGTCGGGCGAGCCACTCGTCCCGGACGCTGTGTTTAAAGGCCACGAGGGCTTCGGCATCCGGACAATCCATAATTTGGTTCTTTTTAATTAAGAACCTGGTCCAGAGCTTCCGGGTTAATTCTCCAGTTCTTGGACTATGTGACTAAGGTCATCGGCGTCTGGAGGCTGAACATAGGTACCTTGGAAGTTATCTCTAAAGGCATCTTCCAAATCTTCCCAGCTACCAATAGAGTTTTCTGGGAGGCTGTTTAACCAGTGCCGTGCTGGTCCCTTGAGTTTTAAGGGGAGGTATTTGATGGCATGGAGATCATCACCACGGGCCATGTGGATATGGAGAAGAAAATCTTCAATCCATACAGCGGGATCTGTCGTTCCATCGTATGATTCAATGTTCATGGGTTTAAACCCTTATGGGAACTGGTGCTCCATTACCTGATCAGTGAAGCATAGGGGGTGTGCGGCGCCTCTGTATCGGGCGACGTCACGACGGAGTTCGGACGGCATCCGTGTTCGTTTTCAGCTCGGGTGAGATTATGATCACCGCACCGGGCCTGATGGCCGTCCTCCCGCATTGGAGAACGTCCCCCTTGATCCGTACATTGATCTGTGCTGACCGACTCTATTGTCCAGGTCCTTGCATAGATCGTAGGTGTAGCCCAAAGCCGCTACCTCCTTGCCTCGACGGCGGGGTGGCGCGGGCTGGTGTTCGGCGTAAGTAGCCGCTCTGTCCCGTCCACGTGGTGGTCGGTCAGGTTCGTCAGTAGGTTTATACTCTGGCAATATTGGCTCAAGGGCCTCGTCGTCAAATTGTGGTAGTAGCTTGCGCTTCGGGTAGCTCTTAGTTGGGCGCTCGAGGCCGTATTCCTCAGCTGCTAGGACTTTAGTCCATCTTTCATTGAGTGTATCCTGTTCGGCTTGAAGCTGCTGCTGCTTCTTTTTTAGGCTTCTCGTAGTAGCGATTAGCCGGCGCTTAAAGCGCTCTTGCTCGAGGGGTTCCTCTGGCACAATGTAGTCTTCGTCGCTGAGGCTCACATTATCCTCGGAGATCGGTAGATAGTTACTATCCTCTGAGTCCTCGTTCTCGACTGGATCGTCACGGTTAACTTGCCCATCCTCCCAATCATCATGTTCGGATGTTGGCTCGACAGGGGCTTCGGGGTCTTCGGCGTTTTCTGGAGTGTTATTGTCTCCGGTGCCGGTATTGCTATCTTTTTCTCGACGCGATTTTGAGCGGCGCCGCTAACGTCGATGCTTTGGAGGTGCTTCAGCAGGCTTGTCCTCAACCGGATCCTTCTTGCTGTCATTGTCATCATCTTTGGGTGTGTCCACCATATACACGTCATATGTGGAGGTGGTTGTCCAACGTCCGATAAACGGCGGGTCTTGGCATTGTTCGTCTCTGACATCGTCGTCCATGCCGTTGATGTCTTCGGAGGCGTAGTCTAGCATGTCGGTTAAATCTTCGACAGTGGCTATGATGTGGGTGGTGGGTGGGACGTGAAATTCCCCGCTCTCAGCCCCTAGTCCGGGCTGGGCCTAATTCGGCAGTGATTCCTCTGTAATCACGAGGGACCGCATTAAGTCCAGCGCCTTGTGTAAGAGCGACGTTTGGACATGGAAGCGAGAGTCCGCGGGGCTGGCCGGGGTGAAAGCCTCCCGGCCATGCCTACTTGGTGCGGACTTTGAGAGTTCAGATGTGCAGTCCGGAGGCGAGTTCGGCCTTTCAATGATAGGGGGAACCTGGACTGATTCCGAGTTCGCCGTGGACATGATCGCCTCCGGATCCTTGATAATGCGGTTTGCAACGGAGAGTCCGGTGGGCTCCACACTCCCATCTTCGGACCTGATGGTTTGCTCCGGATCTAAGGCCAGAGCGGTGGTCGGGGCTGCGAACTCTTCGAAGATCAAGTCTCCTCGGATATCGCCGACATAACTTAGGTTCCCGAAACTGATCTGATGACCAGGGGCATAGTTGTCGATCTAATCAAGGTGGCCAATCGAGTTGGCACGCAGTGCAAAGCCGCCGAATACGAAAATTTGGTCGGGGAGGAAAGTCTCCCCCGAAACAACATCATTGTAGATAATCGATCGAGCTATCGAACCTTCTGTCGACAGCATAGTGGAACTCTCAATGAAAGCACCAATCTCGGTGTCAAAACCGGCCGATCTCGGGTAGGGGGTCCCGAACTATGCGTCTGAGGATCGAAGGTAATAGGAGACAGGTGACACGATGTTTAACCAGGTTCGGGCCCTCTTAATGGAGGTAATACCCTACTTCCTGCTTGATTGACTTTGATGAGTATAGGGGTTACAAGAGTCGATCCACCTTGAGATCGTAATGGCTAAAGCCTAGATGTCTAGCCTGTATGATTATGATCGCCTCTATGGACTAAACCTTCCGGTCTGTATAGACACCGGAGGGGCCTAGGGTTGTACAGAGTCGGTTTACAAAGAAAGGAAACTTCATATCCGAACGCCGAGCTTGCCATCGATGCAAAGGAGAGTCCCATCCAGACATGGGGGAAGGCCTTCTATCTTATAACTTCACGGGGCATCAGTCCGGCCCATGTCACATAGCCCGGACACCCGGCGACCCCCTAATCCAGGACTCCCTCGCCCTCTGGCTCGCGCAAACGTGAGGGGCCCCCGCTGTAGGGTGTTGCAATACGTTCATGATTTGCTTATGGTGGGTTGCGAGAGTGACAGAAGCATAAACCCGAGTAGGTGGGTTGTTGCGTATGGGATAAAGATGACTTGGTACTTAATGCTATGGTTGGGTTTCACGACCTTAATGATCTTTAGTAGTTGCGGATGCTTGCTAGAGTTCCAATCATAAGTGCATATGATCCAAGTAGAGAAAGTATGTTAGCTCATGCCTCTCCCTCATATAGAATTACAAGAATGATTACCGGTACTTGTTATCGATTTCATAGGGACAAATGACTTTCTTGTTGAAGAAAGCTATCCACTTTTATTACCTTGCAATTTATTCATAGTTTTATCCTCTCAAAGTACTCATAGTTTTATTCTTGCAAAATAGTTTCATACTTGTTTTAGGTAAAGCAAACGTCAAGTGTGCGTAGAGTTGTACCGGTGGTTGATAGAACTCGAGGGAATATTTGTTCTACCTTTAGCTCCTCGTTGGGTTCGACACTCTTATTTATCGAAGAAGGCTACAAACGATCCCCTATACTTGTGGGTTATCAAGACCTTTTTCTGGCGCCGTTGCCGGGGAGCAATAGCGTGGGGTGAATATTCTCATGTGTGCTTGTCTGCTTTATCACCAAGTAGTTTTTATTTTGTGCTCTTGTTTTCTATCTTTAGTTATGGGTAGGAAACACAAAATACCAAAAAAATTAGTTGTACCCGCTAAACCAATGGTTGAAGAACCACCCAAAATATATCATACCACTGAAGCTTTTTTACTTGGATCATCTTCGATCTCTATGTGCTCGTGCTGAAACCCCAACTAGCTTAGTTGAGCACAAATCTTTAGATGAGCATGCTTGTTATGTGTGACGCCGCTTATCTCAAAAATGGAAACTTTACTGGATCAAATTCATCGTTTGCAATGCTATGCTTGGAATTTATGTGAAATATATGATTTTACTTGTTGTTCTGAAGACCCTAAGAAACACCTTCCTTACCAATGTGAGTTTAGTGATAATGGAATCGTATCTTCTTATGCCAAAGGTGCTTATAATTACTATGATTTTGAACAAATTGAATAATTTGTTGCTTTTAAGGGTGCCTATGAAATTGCTTCTTTGATTGAAAAGTATGGTGCTACTCTTTACAAATCTGAAAATTTTGCCATACTTAAATATTGCCATGAAAATTATGCTTCTAATGCTTATATTAAACCATATATTGAGGACTTCTCCACTGTCCAAGAAGGGGATAACATTTTGCAGGAGTATATGGAAGAAGAAAATGATGAAGCTATGAGCTCATTGGATGAAAAAGATGAGGACGAGAGCGAAGAACAAAAGGAGGAAGAGCGGATTGATCACCCGTGCCCACCTTCTAATGAGAGTAACTCTTCAACCCATACATTGTTTAATTTCCCTTTGTTCTTACCGAAGGATGAATGCTCTGATCCCGCTGATTCTTTTGAAATATCCCTTTTTGATGAACTTGATGATTGCTATGCTTGTGGCCTTGATGCCAATATGAATTATGCTTATGGAGATGAACATGCTATTGTCCCTTATGTTAAAAATGAAATTGTTGCTATTGCACCCACACATGATAGTCCTATTATCTTTTTGGATTCTCCCAACTACACTATATCGGAGAAGTTTGCTTTTATTAAGGATTATATTGATGGGTTGCGTTTTACCGTTGCACATGATGATTTTGATGAATATAATATGCATGTGCTTGCTGCTCCTACTTGCAATTATTATGAGAGAGGAACTACATCTCTGCCTCTCTATGTTTCCAACACAATAAAGTTGCAAGAAACTGCGTATACTATGTATCGGCCTTTACTTGATGTGCATGAATTGTTTTTGTATGACATGCCGATGCATAGGAAGAGAGTTAGACTACGGCATTGCATGATATATGTTGCTTTGTGCTCACTACTAAAAGCCAAATCATTGTTAATTAAAATTGGCTTTGATATACCTTTGGATCGGGTGGATTCATTACTTGAGCACTTTATGCCTAGCTTAATGGCTTTAAAGAAAGCGCTGCCAGGGAGACAACCCGGAAGTTTTAGAGAGTCATTTATTTCTTTTGAGTGCCTTTATAAAGTTAAAAAAGGGGAACTTAAAACTTCACAAAAAGAAAAGTGAAAGTGAGAGGGACGAGCATTGTGAAAGTGGGAGCTAGCCTTGAACTTTGTTTATGCCCATGGAAACTTTGTGAATCTTAATTACATAAACTTTTCAGCAAAAATAATTATCCCCTCGTACAAATCCATTTTATTGTAAAATTATTGTGCCAAGATTTTCCTTTAGGATGAGTAGATTGCTTGTTGGTATGTGCGGTGCAAAAACAGAAACTTTGGCTGTAGTGCGGATTTTACATTTTTTTACTAGAACATTGAAAGTTTCTGAAACTTTTTGCACAGTCTTGATATACAAATTGTTTATTTTGTCCTAATTTTTCATAATTTTTGGAGTACCAGAAGTATGGTGAATGTTCAGATTACTACAGACTATCCTGTTTAAGACAGATTCTGTTTTTGATGCATTGTTTTGCTTGTTTTGATGAAACCATTGATTCTATCAGTGGAATAAGCCATGGAAAAGTTATATTATAGTAGCTACAATGCAAAAACAATGAATTGGTTTTCAACAGTACTTAGAGTATTTTCTTTATTATACTAACGGATCTTACCAAGCTTTCTGTTGAGTTTTGTGTGGATGAAGTGATCAAAGATCGAGGAGGTCTTGATATGAGGAGAAGGAGGAGAGGCAAGAGCTCAAGCTTGGGGATGCCCAAGGTACCCCAAGTAAATATTCAAGGAGACTCAAGCGTCTAAGCTTGGGGATGCCCTGGAAGGCATCCCACCTTTCTTCAACAAGTATCGGTATGTTTTCGTCTTCGTTTCGTTCATGTGATATGTGCAAATCTTGGAGCGTCTTTTGCATTTATTTTTCACTTTTCTTTTATGCACCATGCTGGTATGAGATGGTCCATGGTTGATTTATATAATGCTCATTGCACTTCACTTATATCTTTTGAGTATGGCTTTATAGAAAGCTTCATGTGCTTCACTTATATCATTTGAAGTTTGGATTGCCTGTTTCTCTTCACATAGAAAACCGTTATTTTGAAGAATGCTCTTTTGCTTCACTTATATTTGTTAGAGCATGGTCTTTTGTAGAAAGAATTAAACTCTCATGCTTCACTTATATCTATTTAGAGAGTCAACTGGAATTGGTCAATTGCATGGTTAGTCATAAAATGTAACATAAAACTTATGGATCACTGAATATGATATGTTTGATTCCTTGCAATAGTTTTGCGATATAGAGATGGAATATGTGGGAGGTACTAGTAAACGGTTGTGGTTAGTAAGAATATTGGTATTATGGTTTGTGATTCCCGAAGCGTGCACGTATAGTCTCTCGTTATGCTATGAAGTTAGAGCATGATTTTATTATTGATTGTCTTCCTTATGAGTGGCGGTCGGGGACGAGCGATGGTATTTTCCTACCAATCTATCCCCCTAGGGGCATGCGTAGTAGTACTTTGCTTCAAGGGCTAATAAACTTTTGCAATAAGTATATGAGTTCTTTATGACTAATGTGAGTCCATGGATTATACACACTCTTACCTTTTTGCAATTTGCTAGCCTCTACAGTACCGTGCATTGCCCTTTCTTACCTTGAGACGTGGTGCATACTTCGCAGGTGCATCCAAACCCCGTGATATGATACGCTCTATCACACATAAGACTTATTATATCTTCCTCAAAACAGCCACCATACCCACCTATTATGGCTTTTCCATGGCCATTCCGAGATATATTGCAATGCAACTTCCACCGCTTCCGTTTTGGTGACTTGAGCATTCATTGTCATATTGCTTTCCATGATCATATAGCTGACATAGTAGTTGTTGCTCAGCCATTGTTCATCATTTTTTATACATGTTACGCTAGACCATTGCACATCATGGTACATGCCAGAGGCATTCATATGGAGTCATACTTTGTCATAGGTATCGAGTTGTAATTTTTATTTCTTTTGAGTTATAAGTAAATAGAAGTGTGATGATCATCATTATTTATTTTTAGAGCAGTGCCCCAGTGAGGAAAGGATGATGGAGACTATGATTCCCCCACAAGTCGGGATGAGACTTCGGACAATGAGAGAAAAAATAAAATAAAAGAAAAAGAAAAGAAAGAAAAAAAGAAAAAGAAAAAAGAAAAAGAAAAAAGAAGAAGAAAACAAAGAGAGAAGGGGCATTGTTAGTATCCTTTACCACACTTGTGCTTCAAAGTAGCACCATGTTTTTCATATGGAGAGTCTCCTATGTTGTCACTTTCATATACAAGTGGGAATTTTTCATTATAGGACTAGATGCACACCCATTTAGTTTTCATATTGAGCTTTCATACACTTATAGCTCTTAGTGCATTCGTTGCATGGCAATCCCTACTCCTCATGTTGATATCAATTGATGGGAATCTCCATAGCCCGTTGGTTAGCCGCGTCGATGTGAGACTTCCTTACTTTTTTGTCTTCTCTATATTTACCCCTATCATCATACTCTATTCCACCTATAGTGCTATATCCATGGCTTGCGCTCATGTATTACGTGAGGGTTGAAAAAGCTGAAGCGCGTTAAAAAGTATGAACCAATTGCTCGGCTTGTCATCGGGGTTGTGCATGATAAATACTTTGTGTTAAGAAGACAGAGCATGACAAGACTGTATGATTTTGTAGGGATAGTTTTCTTTAGCGTTGATATTCTGAAAGACGTGATTGTTTGTTGGGATGCCTGAGTATTGATATCTTTATGTCAAATTATAGACTATTGCTTTGAATCACTTATGTCTTAATATTCATGTCATGATTAGATATACGATCAAGTTTATGCTAGGTAGCATTCCACATCAAAAATTATCTTTTTTATCATTTACCTGCTCGAGGACGAGCAGGAATTAAGCTTGGGGATGCTGATATGTCTCCGTCGTATCTATAATATTTGATTGTTTCATGCCAATATTATACAACTTTTACATACTTTTGGCAACTTTTTATATGATTTATTGGACTAACCTATTGATCGAGTGCCCAGTGCCAGTTCCTGGTTTTTGCATGTTTTTTGTATCACAGAAAATCCATATCAAATGAAGCCCAAATGCAATAAAATTTTATGGAGAATTATTTTGGAATATATGTGATTTTTCGGACTTTGAATCAACGCAATCGGAGGCCCACACAACCCACAAGACACCAGGGCGCGCCCCAGGAGCCAGGCTCGTGGTGGTGGGTTGTGCTCACCTCGTACGTCGGTTGGAGCTCTACTTCGGGCGCAAGGAAGCTTATATCCGAAAAAAATCGTGTTAAAATCTCAGCGCAATTGGAGTTACGGATCTCCGGAATATAAGAAATGGTTTTCGACCAGATCTGGAGAACGCGAAACAGAAGAGAACAGAGAGGGAGATCCAATCTCGGAGGGGCTCCCGCGCCTTCGCTGCCATGGAGGCCATGGACCAGAGTGGGAACCCTCCTCCCATCTAGGGGGAGGCCAAGGAAGAAGAAGAAGGAGGGGGGCTCTCTCCCCCTCTCTCCCCGTGGTGCCGAACGCCACTAGGGCTAGGATCGTGATGGCGATCTACATCAACAATCTTGCTACCGTCAACACCAACTCTCTCCCCCTCTATGCAGCGGTGTAACACCCCTCCTCCCCGCTGTAATCTCTACTTAAATATGGTGCTCAACTCCATATATTATTTCCCAATGATCTACGGTTATCCTATGATGTTTGAGTAGATCCATTTTGTCATATGGGTTAATCGTGATCTTGGTTGGTATTATTGCATAATTTATTTATGGTGCTGTCTACGGTGCCCTCCGTCTCGCGGAAATGTGAGGGGCCCTCACTGTAGGGTGTTGCAATACGTTCATGATTTGCTTATGGTGGGTTGTGAGAGTGACAGAAGCTTAAACCCGAGTATGTGGGTTGTTGCGTATGGGATAAAGAGGACTTGATACTTAATGCTATGGTTGGGTTTCACGACCTTAATGATCTTTAGTAGTTGCGGATGCTTGCTAGAGTTCCAAGCATAAGTGCATATGATCCAAGTAGAGAAAGTATGTTAGCTCATGCCTCTCCCTCATATAGAATTACAAGAATGATTACCGATACTTATTATCGATTGCCTAGGGACAAATGACTTTCTTGTTGACAAAAGCTATCCACTTTTATTACCTTGCAATTTGTTTGTAGTTTTATTCTCGCAAAGTACTCGTAGTTTTATTCTTGCAAAACAGTTTCATACTTGTTTTAGGTAAAGCAAACATCAAGTGTGCGTAGAGTTGTATCTGTGGTCGATAGAACTTGAGGGAATATTTGACACTCTTATTTATCGAAGAAGGCTACAAACAATCCCCTATACTTGTGGGTTATTAGACGACGGCGATGCCTAGGAAGGGAATGATGCATAGCCCGGGAAGACGCAACAGCGGGATGCCCACGCGGAGGGGAGTACGTGGGTTGATTGCTTCGGCTGCGGTGTGAGGCTGCCGTCGCCAAAGAATAACAGGAGGTGTGGGTGAGTATAGAGGGATGGCATGGCCAGCGGTGGCAGCACAGCGGGACACGAGAGGTAGGAGCAGGCGGCACGACCGGCGCTGATTTGGGCGGCTGGAGCAAGAAGACCAGAGGTTGAAGAAGCACGACGGCCGTTGGATGGACATCGTGCAGTCACTGCAGCTAGAATCGTTTATATTGACTAAGTTGACAAAGCCCTTGGTACGCGTCAACTTACTAGGCCCACAGGTCAGCCTCCGAAACGGTGCGCTCCAGATGTCAGGGGGAGGAATCATTTTTTGGGCGGCTGAAGCAAGAATATCCGAGATTGAAGAAGAAGCATGACATCCATTAGATGGACATCCAACGGCCACTGCTGCTAGAACCGTGTGTTGACTATAAGTTGACAAAGCCTTGCGTACGCGTCAACTTAGTAGGCCCACAATTGTGTGGCATAGAACATATAGCCCAATTTTCGATTTGTAAGATTGTACAACCCATTTTTGAATTCAAATGGAATTTACTACAGCCCATTTACAGTTTGTTAAAAGTACAACCCATTTTCTAGCTAGGACAACAATTAATAATTTCAACCAACCGCTCGAAACAGAATTCAATAAAATTTCCCACATTTTGATGGGATTCGAAATATTTTTATCCCGAAATTTCTAGTCAGATTAAATATAATTTCAAAATAAATTTGTATTACGTAAAAATCCAACGAAATTTTGCGCGCGCAACAAGTAATGAAATTAAAATTTTCAAAATCCAATAATAATATTTTTTAAACTAATTATGTGTTTGGTGCATTTTTCTATACTTACTGCCCAGTTTTTATAATTACATCCCATTTATTATTTCTTAAAGCCCATTTTCTTGTTAAGCCTAATGCATCCCTCCTAGGAAAGAGTTGCAGCCCAGCCGGGCGGAGAATAACAAGTTGACCCAGATATTGTGTACAACTGTCGGCCCAGTTGCATTGCTGATGTTAAAAAAAGGCCTGTATAGTACAGTGCAACTTTACATGGCTACTCAGCCCACATTCAGCGACGGCGAAAGGCCCAAACAAGGCTTCTGTACAACTTTTTGAAGTCACCGAGCTCAATTAATAACTTCAGAAAAAAGTTAGAGTACAGTGGAACCTAAGTAAAAGCTTTCACGAGTGAAGAAATAATTCAATGGGTCCCACTTGTGCGTGTGTGTGTGTGTGAGAGAGAGAGACCCATCGGTCGATGCTCGTAAATACATCTTTCGGCCATATGCATTGCTGATGCACAGTAAAAACTTATATAGTTGACACAATCATATAGAACAGCATAGCACACTGAACTTGCATACAAAAATTTCACGCAGGCGGCACAATCAGGGTGGAAGCAGTGGATCGCTACGGGTAGGGCTATGTTGAAACCAACGAACTCATACATAACGGTTCATCATCTTTATCAATGACAGGGAACTATCTTGAATGACGTGCAAAGAAAACAGATAGACAACGCAATAAGTTCTGCTAGCACATTAAGTTGACGTACAACCCTTTCTAAAAAAAGTTCAGGTACAAAAATTGAACAGGTCACAATCAAATGTACTGGCACATCGGTGCTAATTGTCCTAGGAAATTGTTAACAAGATTGGTAATCATTATTGCAATTTCATATGAGGGAGAGGCATAAGCTAACATACTTTCTCTACTTGGACCATATGCACTGATGATTGGAACTCTAGCAAGCATCCGCAACTACTAAAGATCATTAAGGTAAAACCCAACCATAGCATTAAAGTATCAAGTCCCCTTTATCCCATACGCAACAACCCAACTACTGCAGGATGCTACTAACACGACACTACAATCAGAGACCCTTCGACGAAACTGTGTGCGATGCAAAATCACAAACGGTGATGTAAAAAACCCGTCAAAAAAGATGCAAAACCTTTGCGTTGAAGGATGCATCAAACACGTTCAGATTTTAGTTGCGTGCGATGCAGGGCATATGGTTCAGTTCAATGAACTATTTGCGATGAGGCAGAAGAATAGAAACTGGCAGCTAGATGAAGGTGTGTGCGATATACGGCATACGGTTCACTCGGATGAACTGTTTCTGATTAGGCGGAACAAAAGAAACAGTCAGCCAGATCAAGGTACGTGCGATAGACGGCAAACAGTTCACTCGGATGAACTGTTTGCGTTGAGCGAAGATAACAGAATTCAATATAACAAGATGTGTGTGATACGCAACAAACAGGTCTGTAATCAGAAATGTGTGCGAAGACCGATAATAACACAGACGATTGCTGCTGATAAGACGTGTGTGTTGTGCGTTGGGATTGCATAAAGAACAACATATATATCTATATATATATATATATATACACACACACACTTATAAGGACATGGTTGCATAACCAAATTAAACATCCACTTACATAGGTGGCCACTACAACCATGCCCTTTGCACACACCAAAGTAAACTATTACATGCATAATTACATGTAACACCCCGCATGTAACTTGCCATATTTGTAACTCCGACTCTTGCCATTTCCGGCTATGTGATATGTTTTCCCTCCGTTGTCGGGTTTTGTCTTTCGTTTTGTATTTTGTCATGTCATGCATTTTCATATCATGTCATCATGTGCATTGCATTCGCATACGTGTTGGTCTCATGCATCCGAGCATCTTCCCCGTTGACCGCTTTCCAATCCGGCGCTCCTATCTCCTCCGGTGCACCCCTCTAGTTTTCTTTCGTGTGCGTGTGTCAAACTTTCTCGAAATGGACCGAGGCTTGTCAAGTGGTCTTAATATACCACCCGGAGAATACCGGTCAAGTTTCGTTCCATTCGGAGATCGTTTGGTACTCCAACGGTTAACCGGGCATCCGCAAAGTCCATTTGAGTGTCTAGCAAAAACCCCCTCCAAAACCAGCCCAAAACCCACCAAACTCTCTGCCATGCTCTAGGTCGTTCGATCACGATCGTGTGGGCGAAAACCACACCTCATTTGGAGCCTCCTAACTCCCTCTACCTATTTATATGTGGGCATCCCGAAAAACGAAATCACAGACGAACCCTAGAGTTTTTCCCACCGCGCCGCCGGACGCGTCCGTCCGCGCCGGACGACGTCCAACCGCCCCGCCG
>NC_057814.1:239709617-239719276 GCF_018294505.1 Triticum aestivum | reverse complement strand
CCCGCCGGCGACCGCCGCCCCCGGGTCCCCTCCTCCTCCGGCGTCGGCCGCCACCGCCGGCTCCTTCTCTCCCACCGGCGACGAGCTCCTGGAGCTCGGGCTCGATCCAGATCTGTGAGCCCCGTTGAATTTCTCGCGACCTCTAATTTTTCCAAGTCCCGGAAATTCTCAGCAAGTGCTCCTGTTCCTGATGCTATAACTCTGTGCATATAGCTACGATTCACGCGTGTAATATATCAAATTGTTCGCCTCGTGATGCTCTTCATTTTGTTCAATTGCACCATGTTCATTAGAGGTCATCTTGATGCCCAAATCTCCGTTGGAAGAGGGCTAGCTGCTGTTAATCTCTGGTTCTTATCAGAACTTGGAGATTTGTCATTTTTGTATCATTTAATCTGTGCATCTTTTGAGCATGAGCTCTACATGAGTTTTAATGTATGCCATGCCATATTTCCAGTGGTATAGTCCATGTATTTTTTTGATCTCTGTGGTGACTAGCACAATCATGCAAAGTAGGCCCCGTAATAATTCTGATTTCAGGGACTTAGTGATTTCTCTAAGTCCTCGTCTGCTGTAACTTTGTTGCTATGTAAACTTGATGCTACAGAGAGATCCATGCATATTTTGGAGATGTTAAGTAAGGATGTTTTATAGCTATATTTGTAGTTGATCCATTCGTGCAATGTTTTGCAATTTTAGAGTGACATAGCATGACTCAATCTTGCTCTACTTTTGCTATAAAATATTTCTGGCAGATTCTTAACCTGATATGCATTTTTGCCAAGCTTATTGTAGTTGATCCATACATGCTATGAAATTTTTCTTGCCATGTATAGCTTCGTAAACATGCCATATTGCTGTAGGTATGCTTGGGTTGTCATGCATTGCTCTGTAGTGAGTGCATCAAGCTCACAAAGAGGCCTACATATTAATATTTCTGCCATGCTCTGTTTTCTGCCAAGTCTGAAACCTGATAACGAAACTTGCTATGCTTACATGCTTGCCATCATATCTTCTGGTCCTTTTTGGCTTATGGTCAGTAAGAGACTTTTGTCATGTGCTTTTAGTAGAACACTACCATGCCTTGTTTTGCTATGTTAAGTTCCTGTAGCATGTTGATTTCGTGCTCTGAACATTCCTACCTGATGATGATTTCTGCCATGTCCAGTTTTTCACCAAGTCTGTGAACCTGTAATCTTTTGCTCTTTTGCCATGCTTGTTTGAGCTTGATATGTTGTGAACTAGCCATAGCTCAGTGTTCATATTTTGTCAAGAATCTCCTGTAGATTACTACCGGGTGCTTTGTTGCTATGTTGGGTTACTGTAGCATTGTTACTTGTTGCATTTTAAGTGCTATCTTGCTGTTTATCGCAGATTAGTGTCATTCTTGTTTTGCTTGCCATTTGCAAACCGTGCATCCGATTCCGGTGATCTTTATATCGATTTCGACCGAAATCATCTCATCTTTCTAGTGGCATGCTTGGTTTGTCAAGTTACTGCCATGTTCATCATTTTCCTTCCGGAGCACGCATACGCATCGCATATCATATCTTGCATATCATATATGTTTTGCACCATGTTGCTTGTGCATTTCTCGTTGTTGATTGTGGTTCCGTTTGTTTGTGTTCTTGTCTTGGGTAGAGCCAGGAGACGAGTTCGTGAACGAGGAACCTGTCGAGTACGCTTACGAGGATCAAGCTTTCGACAACTCTGAGAATCTTGCAGGCAAGATGACCACCCCTCGAAATCACGTCTATCTTTGCTATGCTAGTTGTTCGCTCTATTGCCATGCTCGCTACCTATCACTTGCTATATCATGTCTCCTATTTTAGCCTTGTCAGCCCTAACCATCCTTTCCTAGCAAACCGTTGTTTGGCTATGTTACCGCTTTTGCTCCGCCCCTCTTATAGCGTTGCTAGTTGCAGGTGAAGTTGAAGTTTGTTCCATGTCGGAACATGGATATGTTGGGATATCACAATATCTCTTATTTAATTAATGCATCTATATATTTTGGTAAAGGGTGGAAGGCTCGGCCTTATGACTGGTGTTCTGTTCCACGCTTGCCGCCCTAGTTACTGTTATACCGGGATTATGTTCCTTGAGTTTGCGTTCCTTACGCGGTCGGGTGATTTATGGGACCCCCTTGACAGTTCGCCTTGAATAAAATTCCTCCAGCAAGGCCCAACCTTGGTTTTACCATTTGCGACCTATACCTTTTTCCCCCGGGTTTTCTAGAGCCCGAGGGTCATCTTTATTTTAAACCCCCGGGCCAGTGTTCCTCTGAGTGCTGGTCCAAACTAGAGCCACTTGCAGCGCCACCTTGGGGAAACTCGAGGATTGGTTTTAGCTGTACGTAGTGTTCATCTGGTGTGCCCTGAGAACGAGATATGTGCAGCTCCTATCGGGATTTGTCGGCACATTCGGGCGGCTTTGCTGGTCTTGTTTTACCATTGTCGAGATGTCTTGTACACCGGGATTCCGAGACTGATCGGGTCTTTCCGGGAGAAGGTTTATCCTTCGTTGACCGTGAGAGCTTATGATGGGCTAAGTTGGGACACCCCTGCAGGGTATTATCTTTCGAAAGCCGTGCCCGCGGTTATGAGGCAGATGGGAATTTGTTAATGTCCGGTTGTAGATAACTTGTCACTTGACCCAATTAAAATTCACCAAGTGCGTGTGTAGCCGTGATGGTCTCTTCTCGGCGGAGCCCGGGAAGTGAACACGGTCTGTGTTATGTATGACGTAAGTAGGTGTTCAGGACCTCTTCTTGGTCATTGCTAGATGACGTCCGCTCCATTGCTTCTCTTCTCGCTCTCTTTTGCGCAAGTTAGCCACCATATATGCTTTTGCCGCTGCAGCTCCACCTCTTTGCACCTCCTTGTCCTATAAGCTTAAATAGTCTTGATCTCGCGGGTGTGAGATTGCTGAGTCCCCGTGACTCACAGATACTTCCAAACAGTTGCAGGTGCCGACGATGCCAGTGCAGATGATGGCGTCGATCTCAAGTGGGAGTTCGACGAGGAACGTGGTCGTTACTATGTGTCTTTTCCTGATGATCAGTAGTGGAGCCCAGTTGGGACGATCGGGGATCTAGCATTTGGGGTTGTCTTATTTTCATCTGGATTTTGACCGTAGTCGGTCTATATGATTGTATTTTGGATGATGTATGATGATATTTATGTATTGTGTGAAGTGGCGATTGTAAGCCAACTCTTTATCCCATTCTTGTTCATTACATGGGATTGTGTGAAGATGACCCTTCTTGCGACAACACCACTATGCGGTTATGCCTCTAAGTCGTGCCTCGACACGTGGGAGATATGGCCGCATCGTGAGCGTTACAAGTTGGTAATCAGAGCCATCCCCGACTTAGGAGCCCCCTGCTTGATCGAATCGCTGGCGTTGTTGAGTCTAGATTTAAAATGTTTTGAGTCTTAGGATTATATATATCGGAGAGTAGGATTCTTTTTACTCCTCAGTCCCTTCGTCGCTCTGGTGAGGTCTCCTGACGTAGAGTTTTGACTACTCTCTCCTCAATTTCACAAAAAAAAATTAGGATCACGCGGGTATCTTGAAATCGTTCCGATGGATTTGTGACGAGAACATTGTTCTTGGTGCCTCCTGTCATTTAGGGGTTGTGGCAGTGTCCCGGGGAGTTGAGCTCCGAGGTGTTGTCGTCACAATTTTATCGTTGCAGTTTTGGAATACCTGAGTTTCGCCGACATCGAAATCTCTTTTACGCAGTTGGTGGTGAGATCACCTCGACGCCACCCAGTACTGGGGCGGGAGTTCGGGAGTATTGCCATAACTTGTATAACAGATGTTTTTCGAAGGTTGAGGTAAATGATTCCGAAGGTTTCTTGGTTATGTGTTGACGGATGGATATAGCTGGATCTAGGGATTGTTAGTTTGGGTGATATATATTTGTGTCCCCTGTATCCCCTACACCAGTTTGCATAACCAGAAAGTTTTGGGAGTTTATAAGTGGGAATTCAAGTAGCCTTAGGATATCTTTCCGACAGACGCATGATATGAGATTGGGGTTCGACGTCTAGTGGTCCGCCTGTATACGGTTGATTTTACAGTGGTCTCGTTGTGTCTTAAAGAGTCCATGGCTTTGCCGACTCGGGGACGCTTCGTATGTCATGTGCACAGCCTTGTACATGATGGTGCTGTACGATTGAGCCCGTGTGGGCCCCACCACGAAAACTTCGGACGAAATATCTATCATATGTTTGTTCCGGCTTATTCTGCAAGCCAATACTTTGTTTTATTTTGTATTGTGGTACTCGAGTTGCTTCGAATTCTTTGTCCATTCCATATCTTTTTCAAGTGGCTTCTCAACTTATGGAAGTGTGATGATTTACTACGGAGTTCATTCGTTCATCTTCGTGCGAATGCTTATTGTGAAGACTATTTGTTGCAATTTCTATCCGTTGATTCTACTTATCTCTTGTCTATCAAGATGCTAACGGATGTCACCCTCTTCAGGATGGCTCCGCCAACGCGTCAGAATCCGGATCGCAATGAAGGGAGTCAAGCGAACCCTCTGCCACCACCTCCACCTCCGGAGGCATGGCAAGCAATCATGGCAGCCACCAACGCCAATGCTCAGATGATTCTGCAACTCTTGCAAGAACGTACTCAAGGGCAAGGCAACCAAGGCAATCAAGGTCAAGGCAACAATCAGTTTCACTTTGCCACTCTCAACCAGTTTCTCGCAAATCAGCCCAAGTCTTTCAGCTACTGTGCCGAGGCCACGGATGCCGATGATTGGCTCGTGGACATCAACAAGCATTTTGAATGTAGCAATGTCAGGCCTGAGGACTTTGTCAAGTTCGCTTCTTTCCAGCTCAAGGACCAAGCTGCTGATTGGTTTCAGCAATACAAAGATTCCAGAGGAGGTCGTGTGATTACTTGGACTGACTTCTGTCGGGACTTCAAAGCGCACCACATTCCACAAAGTGTTGTTGAGAGCAAGCGTGAGGAGTTCCGCAATCTCAAGCAAGGAAACATGTCTGTGTATCAATACAACATTCAGTTTCAGAAACTTGCTCGCTTCGCTAAACAAGACGTTCCTGATGAGAAGAGCATGATCTATCACTTCAGAGGTGGACTTAAAGAGGATCTGCAGTTAGCTCTTGTTCTTGTTGAGCCTACTCACTTTGATCAATTCTACAATATGGCACTGAAGCAAGAGGCTGCTCAGCTCAAGTGTGAGGCTTCTAAGAATAGAGTCAGAGACGCAGTTCAGTCTTCTTCTTCCTCACTTGTGACAGCTAAGCAACAGAAGTTCTGGTTGCCTCCTCCTCCTCCGTTTCGTCAGCTTTACCAGCAGAAGAACAAAGGTGGCCATGGTTCTTCAAACTCTTCCAACTCTGGTTATCAGAACAAGTCTCAGAATCAAGCTCCAAAGTCCAATGGTCCTTATCACCGTCCACTCTCAGAGGTGACTTGCAACAAATGTCAGCAGAAAGGTCACTATGCTAACAAGTGCTTCAACCAGAGGCGTCTTCCTCCTCCTCCTCCTGTCAGATCTTCCAGCAATGCAGTGGTCAAGCATAATCCAAAGTTTGCAAAGGTGAACATGATGAATGCAGCTCAAGCGGAGGAATCTACTGACGTGTTAATGGGTAATCTTCCTGTTAATGATATTCCTGCAAAAGTTCTTTTTGATACTGGTGCATCTCTTTCTTTCATTTCAAGACCTTTTGTTGCCAAGCATGAATTTGTGACGGAAAAGATCCCTATCCCGTTGAAGATTGTGTCTCCGGGCAAGCAAATGACTTCTAATAATTGTGTCCCGGATGTTTCCATCAAGATAGGCGACTACAAATTTCAGTCTTCTCCAATTGTTCTTGGTGACTTGGATATTGATCTTATTCTCGGGATGGACTGGCTTTCTAAGCACAAGGCTCAACTTGATTGTGCTGCCAGAGAAATTCAATTGACACACTCGTCTGAGGATGTGATTGTTTTTGCCGCTCGTGATGAAACCATTCGATTTTTCTCTCTCAATGAGAAGGGCGAATTGGATGCCATCTCTCAAATTCCAGTCGTTTGCGAGTATCAAGATGTCTTTCCAGAAGAGCTTCCGGGTATGCCTCCGCACCGGCCAGTTGAGTCCGTTATCGAACTAGAGCCTGGTACTGTACCCGTTTGCAAGCGTCCATACAAGCTTGGACCAAACGAGCTGAAGGAATTGAAGAAGCAGCTCGATGAACAAGAACGTCTAGGTTTGATCAGACCGAGTTCTTCTCCATGGGGTTGTGGTGTTCTTTTTGTCAAGAAGAAGGATGGCACGGACCGACTTTGTGTCGACTACCGTCCATTGAACAAGAAAACAATCAAGAACAAGTATCCACTTCCCAACATCAATGAGCTATTTGAGCAATTCAAAGGCGCTAAAGTATTCTCGAAGCTTGACCTTCGTATGGGTTATCATCAGATTCGCATTCGTGAAGAAGATATTCCCAAGACAGCATTCAGAACAAGCTTTGGTTCTTATGAATATACTGTCGTGTCTTTTGGCCTTGTCAATGCTCCTCCGGTGTTCTCTCGGATGATGAATTTCATCTTCAACCCCTATACCAATGAATTCGTTCTGGTGTATCTCGATGATATCTTGGTCTTCTCCAAGAACAAGCAGGATCATGCCAAACATTTGCGATTGGTCCTCGACAAGCTCAGAGAGTATCAATTCTATGCGAAGTTCTCCAAATGTGAGTTTTGGCTCGATGAAGTTCTTTTCCTTGGTCACATCATCTCTGCCAAAGGCATCGCTGTTAACCCCGAGAAGGTGTCCGCAGTTCTGGATTGGGAACCTCCTCAAAATGTCAAACAGCTTCGCAGTTTTCTGGGTCTTGCAAGCTATTGCCGAAGATTCGTTGAGAATTTTTCCAAGATCGCAAAGCCTCTTTCCAACCTCCTACAGAAGCATGTGAAGTATGTCTGGTCTCCTGAGTGTGACGTCGCTTTCAACACTCTCAAACAGAAACTAGTCACAGCTCCTGTCTTGACTCCTCCTGATGAATCCAAGCCGTATGAAGTTTTCTGTGATGCTTCTCTCCAAGGTCTCGGTGCGGTGTTAATGCAAGAGAAGAAAGTTGTGGCCTATACCTCTCGGCAGTTGAAGCCCAACGAGAAGAACTACCCCACTCACGATCTTGAGTTGGCGGCAGTTGTCCATGCATTGATTACGTGGAGACATCTCTTGTTGGGAAGACAAGTGGACATTTTCACTGATCACAAGAGTCTCAAGTATATCTTCACTCAGCCCAACCTCAACCTCAGACAGACTCGATGGGTCGAAATGATTCAAGAGTACAATCCGAGTATTGAATATACTCCAGGCAAAGCAAATGTCATTGCAGATGCTTTAAGCAGGAAAGCTTATTGCAACAGCTTAATTCTCAAGCCTTTCCAACCGGATCTTTGTGAAGCTTTCAGCAAGCTGAATCTCCAAGTTGTTCCTCAAGGCTTTCTTGCCAACCTCATAGTCTCTCCTACTTTGGAAGATCAAATTCATGAGGCACAACTCCTCGATGCCATGGTGAAGAAGGTGAAACGTGGTATCGACAAGGGTCTTTCCAAATACAAGTGCTATCGCATTGATGACAGAGACACTTTGTTCTTCGAGGACCGAATTGTGGTTCCGAAAGGTGATCTAAGGAAAGTCATAATGAACGAAGCGCATAATTCTCTCCTTTCCATTCATCCTGGAAGTACGAAGATGTATCATGACCTCAAGCAGTCGTATTGGTGGACTCGAATGAAGCGAGAAATTGCTCAATTCGTGAATGAATGTGATGTCTGTCGAAGAGTGAAAGCAGAACACCAACGACCAGCTAGTCTCCTCCAACCTCTTGCTATTCCGGAATGGAAGTTTGATCATATCGAAATGGACTTCGTGACTGGATTTCCCAAGTCCAAGCGCGGAAATGACGCTATCTTCGTTGTCATTGACAAGCTTTCTAAAGTGGCTCATTTCCTTCCAATCAAAGAATCCATCACAGCACCTCAGCTGGCAGAGCTCTACACCTCCAGAATTGCCTCCTTCCACGACATTCCACAATTGATTTCTTCTGATCATGGAAGCATCTTCACCTCTAAGTTCTGGGACTCCTTCCAGAAGGCCATGGGCACAAACATTCGCTTCAGCACAGCTTTCCATCCTCAAACTAGTGGCCAAGTCGAGCGAGTTAATCAAATTCTTGAAGATATGCTCAGGGCTTGTGTCATTTCCTTTGGCATGAAATGGGAAGATTGTCTTCCTTATGCTGAATTCTCCTACAACAACAGCTTCCAAGCGAGTTCGGGCAAGGCCCCATTCGAGATTCTCTATGGCAGAAAGTGTCGTACTCCTCTCAATTGGTCAGAGACTGGTGAACGCCAACTTCTTGGCAATGACTTAATCACTGAAGCTGAAGAAATGTGTAAAGTCATCCATGATAATCTCAAAGCCGCGCAATCGCGTCAGAAGAGCTACTATGATAGTAAGCATCGTGATTTGGCTTTCGAGATCGGAGACCATGTCTACCTCCGCGTCTCTCCAATGAAAGGAACTCGTCGCTTCGGTATCAAAGGGAAGCTTGCCCCTAGATACGTGGGTCCTTTCAAGATCATTGGTAAAAGAGGCGACCTCGCCTATCAACTTGAGCTTCCTCCCAACTTCGCGAACGTGCACGATGTGTTCCACGTGTCACAGCTCCGCAAGTGCTTCAAGACGCCTGAGCGCACTATCGACTTCGAAAAGATTGACCTCCAAGAAGATTTGTCTTATCATGAGCACCCAGTTGCTCTTCTTGAAGAAACTGAGCGTAAGACTCGCAACAAGTCTATCAAATTCCTGAAAGTGAAGTGGCCGCACCATTCCGACCGGGAAGCCACCTGGGAACGCGAGGACCATCTCCGTTCCGAATATCCGGAGTTCTTTCAGTCCTAGATCTCGGGACGAGATCCTCTCGTAGTGGTGGAGTGTTGTAACACCCCGCATGTAACTTGCCATATTTGTAACTCCGACTCTTGCCATTTCCGGCTATGTGATATGTTTTCCCTCCGTTGTCGGGTTTTGTCTTCCGTTTTGTATTTTGTCATGTCATGCATTTTCATATCATGTCATCATGTGCATTGCATTCGCATACGTGTTCGTCTCATGCATCCGAGCATTTTCCCCGTTGACCGTTTTCCAATCCGGCGCTCCTGTCTCCTCCGGTGCACCCCTCTAGTTTTCTTTCGTGTGCGTGTGTCAAACTTTCTCGGAATGGACCGAGGCTTGTCAAGTGGTCTTAATATACCACCCGGAGACTACCGGTCAAGTTTCGTTCCATTCGGAGATCGTTTGGTACTCCAACGGTTAACCGGGCATCCGCAAAGTCCATTTGAGTGTCCAGCAAAAAACCCCTCCAAAACCAGCCCAAAACCAACCAAACTCATTGCCATGCTCTAGGTCGTTCGGTCACGATCGTGTGGGCGAAAACCGCACCTCATTTGGAACCTCCTAGCTCCCTCTACCTATTTATATGTGGGCATCCCGAAAAACGAAATCACAGACGAACCCTAGAGTTTTTCCCACCGCGCCGCCGGACGCGTCCGTCCGCGCCGGACGACGTCCAACCGCCCCGCCGCCGGCCCGCGAAGCCCGCAGCAGGCCCGCCCGA